>NC_087200.1:152445330-152447830 GCF_015104395.2 Macrobrachium nipponense
TAAGCTGTAGTTTATCTTTCTGTCATCGTAAGTTGTTCTGTTCATATTGTGCCAAGCGGCAACTCCTGTTTGAAGAAACATGTCTGGAGAATTAGTCGCCCTTCACTTTTTTCCAATAAATATCCTTTTCCTAATAGTGCTAATACATCATCTCCGACGAACAAAAGTTGTTAGTTGACATGATAATATATATATATATATGTATATATATTATACTATATATATATATATATCTATATATATATATATATATATATATATATCCTAAAAACCACAGTAGATGCACGTGACTTCAGTATATAAACAAATACCACAGGAAAATGCCAGGAGATCCAGACCTTCTGCCTGCCATTTTGAAACACACATATATATATATATATATATATATATATATATATATATATATATATATATATATATATATATATATATATATATATAAAACCACAAACATATATACAGGTTTTATTTATTCTAGTAGTTGGTGCCCATTCACTCTTTATCCATAATCCAATGTGAATCATCGAAAATGACAAAATGATTACGCAAAATGGGCCTGTTCTGGGGTTTTAAGAAATTCGAACTCGCATATTATTCCTATGAATTGTCTCATAAAAAAGTGAAACTTCGCACTTACGCCCAAAGGCTTAACTAGGTCCTTTCTAATCAAAGGCTACTGCTGAATATTGTATAATATCTATACTGTACGTCTTTAATAATGATGATGATAATAATATAAATAATAATAGTTACCAAAGAAAGACCTTCAAGCCCCGTCCACACGGTCGAGCTTTGCTCGACGAACTGCGTTCGATTTGACGTCAGAAGCAGAGAAACAGCTGCCGAGGTTCTGATTTTTCCCGCTTCTGACGTCACATCGATCAAAGTTCGATCAAATAATATTTTTTTTTCCATTTTCTCATAAGTAGATTTGCAGTTGTCTAAAATATCACGCAATCTCACTGTCGTGAAGACTGACTTAGTAGATGCTTCACAAAATATTGAAAACATTTGTAACGATTGCTTATCATACAGACCGCGAGAATGTTATAATTGTCACCTCCCGCGGCATTGCAGCTAATAATATACGAGTATGAAACAGTTATTGACATAAAATTGCATCAACATAATACATAGGCAGGATAGATAATAAAGTCCCCTAAGTTCCTTTCCTATAATCCCGCACGCCATTGCTGAACCCTTCTAAGAGACAATTTATTAATTTGCGCTCCCAAATATGATGTCAGTCGCGTTCGCTACCCAGTAGCACATTCTAGTCATCTATGTACCTGTTAATGAGTTTTCCGATGATCCCTTTTTACCAGGAATATATTTACGATAATACAATGAAAAAGCGGGACTCAGTTGATAGCTTATCACAGGGTCCAGATAGGTGCTACTTGAAGCAAAAACCGAAGGAGTCACAACCGACGGGTTTTATCCAAAATTGGGCCAATCAAAACAAGGCCAAAAAACTAATTGTTACGAGACTGCAGGAAACCAGACACGTGGAGGGGGTTCCAAGGAATAGCCAAAGGACGAAATATAAAAAGAGAGCGAACCCAACTATCACGATCACGTGACTCGAGACCTCTCCAGGGTAAGGTTGGTTGGTTTAGATTAAGCTGGCTTGTACCAGTACGGGCCCCTGCCTGAAGGTGTGCTGTAAGTGCTGAGCTGAGGGGTACGAGGCTTGGTGTGTGATCTCTGGGCTCTGTCCAACGAGCAGAGACGCTCAGGAGTGAAATGGGGAGGCAGAGGCCCAGAGGGGACGTCATTTCTCGGATTTCCAGACATCGCAGACCTGGCAAACGAGCGCACTTTATCACCGAGTCATCCTCAGTGTCATTCTCTCCCTGGGAAATCTGAAGTCCGCTTCATACGTTAATTATATACCAAGTGTGATTTCTACTTATCGTTACTTTTTTCTTCAGCCTCAATGTGCCTCAAGTGGAAACTATTTCCCGTCTTCTTTTCGTGGTTTTCCTGACAGTGAATGACCCCTGGTTCCCTCTCTCATTCTCTACAGACGAAATGCATCATACCATAATATTTAGGTACTATATAATTAACGTTTTGTCTACCTCCTCTTATATTATCCATACACTGTTTCCTGTGATAACGTCCAAGACCAATTGGTATGCAGAAAGCTTCCACAAAGTCAGCCGTTTGTATTCCTAACTGAAGCTCATCAGCACCACGTCGAACCTTCTACGCGTCCTCTAGAGCTCCCTGAGCAGTGAGCACGGAGGTCTCTTTTTCAGCACATTCAACTTCATACTAACTAGCCTGCGCATTGTCGGTGGGCCCTTCTACCTATGAATTATCTTCAAACATCCAAGAAAATCTTTCCACTTTTACTGACTTTTCTTCTTTTTATTTCGCACCATTATCTCTAATTAAGGGTTCTGTTGCCTAATGCGCCTTTTTAAACATCGGGCATGGTTTATTGTTTATTGTTTGGCAAAGGGTTTTGACGACGGAATGCCTTTGCTGTCAT
>NC_087200.1:152452830-152455330 GCF_015104395.2 Macrobrachium nipponense
GAATTGTATCCGGAAAGCGTTGTCAATATTTGTACCATCAAAATGTTTATAGTTTAAGCATTCATCTGGCTTTCATATTCCTTGTGTTTATCGCGACATTTATAAATACTGAAGCCATGAAACTCTCAAACTCATAATCCTTCTAAACGAATGGATTTCAAAATGGAATTTCCGTTACAGATATGTTTTCGTCAAAACCGCTCCTATATGATTCTTTCTTATATTTTTTCCAATTATTCTTGTCAATATTTCATCATATTTTCTTCTTCATGGTCTTCTTTCCCTTTTCATTAAAAAGGGAGAATCTTGGTGACTTGTTCCTACGAATGTGTATTAATAAATAACGATAGGCTATTGGTTATAACAAATTCTAAGGATTCATTAAAAGTGAAGAAAAACCTGGAGTTCGTCCTTTGCCTTGGTGTACTATGGATGAACATACTTTAGCGCCTGCTCAGCCAGGCGACCGAGTGCATTCGTAACTGCAGTTGCTACCTTTCAACTCTCGTCTTTCTGGCATAAATATTAAAAAGCTCTCAAGGTCAGCCAGTCGTCAGCGGTAGACCTACAGAGTACTTCCACAACACCTGCAATGTTTCTCTTCTTTCTTATTTGATGCAATACTCAAAGCAACCTCAAACACAAAGCCTTTAAATTATATTAATCTCTTAATTAAAGAAAGCACAGAGTATGATAAATGAAAAAAACGGAACTCAATGGTTAATTTATATACTTAAAAATAGATCCAAAAAAGAGAAAATATCTAGGACCCTCTGAGGAAAACGTAAAAAAGAATGTACATAATATATTTACGTGTGTGTGTGTGTGTGTGTGTGAGTGTGTGCGTGCGTGCGCGCGCCATATACCAAATTATCAGAGTAGCAGCCCGGGCAATAATAGCAAAAAAAGTTCTCACTTGACTGTCTTAAGCTGAAAACTGGCCTAGAGATGGCTTTCTCCTGGAATACTACGACGGTGATTTATTCTGTTACCAAAATGACATTAAACATCTATTCATTCATTTGCACAGGTGTAGCCCTTTCTTAAATTACTCCTGTCTTATAGTTACTTACGTTTCCCTTCTGTTATTTATTGTAAGTTTCCTTATTTCTACTTAGTAGGGTCTTCAACAAGTCATTATTCCTTAATACCACACGACCGAATTAACGCACACGGCGCACGCACGAAAACGCAACCACACACACTACACACACACGCACGCACACGCGCACGCACGAACACGCACACACACACCACCCACACACACACCAACACACACACACACATATATATATATATATATATATATATATATATATATATATATATATATATATATATATAAATGATAAAGTATTGTATATATGCATACAAAAGAAGGCGAGTACTTAACATTTTATTGGTTAATTTCATGGTTACGTTACTTCAAGCTAATCATCTGTAATCAGCACCACCGCCTAAAGTAAAAGGGTTTGAAAAAGCAAAATAAATAACACTGCCGATGGTTGCGTGTTACATAGATATTAGTTAGAAGTAGGACGATGCAAATTAACATCCCACAAAAAGTCTGGTGTAATAAAAAACTTTTTGTACATATATGTGTCTACGCTACATCATAGCTGCCTTTTGCTAATTTTCATAATAAATTAGTGGACCGGATGTTAGACGGTAGTGTTTAGAAGAGGAAATGGGAGGGACATAATTAAAATAGACCAGGTATGTTTTTTTTTTTGTTATTAGGACGGGGGAGGGAAATATCCAAAGGTAAATGGGTACTGAGGTCAGTCTAAGGCTAAGCTTTAGGCTACTACGCTGCTGGAGGGCGGGGGGAGGGGGTTGTTGAATAGGCAGCCTTGCCTGGGGAGGACAGACTGCTGTTACTCATGAAGGAAACGTGTGGGTATGGGGGATTGCCAGGGGAATTGTCTGGGGAGAGCGAGTTGGGGAGGGAAAGGATAGAGCGGAGGGACAGGAGGAGGGCATGGATGGTGTGGAGAGAGAGGAGGGGGGTCCGTCTGCAACTCAAATACCCGCGGCGGAGAGCGATCGGAATCAGTTGTGGACACACTCCCGAGCTGTGAAGGTTCAGCGTCTAAAGAGTGCAAATACTTTGAATCAAACGCGACATGATGCATCGCTCAATCGCTTTGTTGGTTTTCGCCTTGTCCTGCGCAAGCGCTTTCCCTGTGGTCTTCCTCACTTACGAAGGTACGTTGCTCTCTGTTTTTATGGGGGTTGCCATGTTCTGCGGGTTACTTCATTTGTGTGGGGTCGGTAAATATTAAGTTTGAAGTGTTTGGGACAGATTGACACTGGATCGACGTTTACACAGAATTATGTTTTACGGTAGTGTAAGTGTAACTCTTCAAAGTCGGTTTCTTCTGTATTCAGTGCGTCCTAAATTCCAGTTAATGAAATGCGCGTGTGGGCAGTTTTTGGGTTTTGCTTATAATCATAACGAACAGAACGAAAAACAGCTTGACAAGTGAAGAGGAGCTTA
>NC_087200.1:152467830-152575817 GCF_015104395.2 Macrobrachium nipponense
GTACTACTCAGTTTTTCTTATCGAATATAAAGCTTATAATATATATATATATATATATATATATATATATATATATATATATGTGTGTGTGTGTGTGTGTGTGTGTGTGTGTGTGTGTGTGTGTGTGTGTGTGTGTGTGTGTGTGTGTGTGTGTGGATCAAATCTCAAGTTCACTACACAAGTACTTGAAAGACAAGAATATCACACACGTATATGTATGTATGTGTATATATACATACATACATATATATATGATGAGTACAATGAAAGCGTGCTTGTGCGAAAGAAACTGCGAAATGCGGTCGGGAAGAGAGACAATAAAAGGTGAAGAGTGCCAAGACCCGGTGTTCTGGCACAAAGAAAGAGCATTGCTGCTTGGTATTTTCCTGTCCCTCTGTTGCTATTTGAATTCCATTAAATTAGAGTATTTCGATAAGTTTGTTAAGTGTGAAAGAGCCAACATTCAAAGCGATAAATGTCGCTTAAACTTCTCTCTCTTATTCACACTTGAGAATCGGAACACAACTTGATTTCTTTCAAGTGGCGAAGTGCGATAAATTCCGAACCCGAGTGGCGACACTTCAGCTGTGAAATTAAGGCGAACTCGAATTTCAGATCTTAAAACACATAATCTAACAGTTTTCATATTATATGAATTTTCTAAAATGAAGAAAAAAAAATAAATAAAAATTAGTTTGTCGCAAATGACGATCAGTCGCATTAAGTATATGAAGCAGCATGACGGAGCCATTTCCCGCGCTGTTTACTTTCCTCCAGTAGGAACTTGCTCAATGGCCAAGGTACACACCGAGCGACGCACGAAGGAATTCGGACGTTTGTTCGTTGCTCCGCTCTTGCCTAATGTATTCAGGAAGGACAGGCTTATAGTCTAGATGGATTATGATAACTAGCATCACAATGCAGCGGCTAACCCAACATTCCATCGCCCGGAACACAAAGGATCCTCAGAACGATCAAAATGGCGTCGTTAGCAGACTCTGAGCACAATATGCAAATCTTATTTTCATGCAGTGGCCTTCTCATGTTCATAGTGCCATAAGGGGTGAATACAGAAACATGGCGATCCAAGACCAAAGGAAGCAGTTTGAAATCAATTTTAGCCAAAAAAAAAAAAAAAAAAAAAAAAAAAAAATTGTTATGCTATAACCAGCAATGAGCCTTATGACACGAACACCTCACAAAATTTAAGTGTCTTACACATTATATAATATTACGCTTTTCAATAAAGACAACTGTCAAAGCATAAACGAGAGAATCCTTAACAGAACTCCCGCTAAAATTCCCCACTAACGCCCACTGCAGAGGACCCACTCTTGAGCATCTGCCATTGTTGCGCTGTTTACGAATCATGATGAGAAGGACTGTTTCAACTTCGCTACAGCAAGGCTTCGTGATATCCGAGTAGTTCCCTATAACGGTTCGTTTGTGTTCTCCCCAGTCGTATAATACCATTCTCATATTTTGCTTTATCCACAGATATTTTTGCAAAGATATCTCTCATCTGCCCATTCGTTTTCTTCGTTAATACTGAACTCTGGGTGAATACCACCGTCTCTCCTTTCCCTCTTCGACGGTATTTCCTCCTATGGATCTTCCTCCTTCGTCTCCAGTCTCGCCCTTCTTCGCACAGATCATGGCGACGACGCTCCTTCCACATACCCCAAGGGCCTCCGCATCATGGCCACACACACACACACATACGGCTCTCTTATGCCGTTACCTTATATTTTATTGACTTTCGAAACCCTTTTCTTGACTTGTAGGGTTCTTTTGTCGTTTTCTAATTTGACCAAATAATGTGAGAAGTTTAGGTGTAACACACACACACACTAACACACACACACACACACATATATATATATAGATATGATATGTTAAACTACAATAAAGTTTTGTACATACTTACCTGGCAGATATATACATAGCTATAGTCTCCGACGTTCCCGACAGAATTTCAAATCTCGCGGCACACGCGACAGGTAGGTCAGGTGGTCTACCTTACCCGCCGCTGGGTGGCGGATGTACGAACCACTCCCGTAAGCTTGTCAGATTTTTCTCTTCCCCACCTGTCTCCTGAGGGGAGGCTGGGTGGGCCATAAATGTATATATCTGCCAGGTAAGTATGTACAAAACTTTATTGTAGTTTAACAATATCATTTTTGTACATGAACTTCCCTGACAGATATATACATAGCTGATTGGCACCCTTGGTGGAGGGTAAGAGACAGCTCAATAATACAGGTAAGACGGGAAACAACTAATGTTGTAGGATATAAAAAACCTTGGTTCTCACCTTTTCAGGATGAAGACTTCATAGATACTATCTCTGAGCTGCATTGCCTGGAGAGCTACAGCTAGACGTGACCTGATGCTGAAAGACTCTCGGATCTACCACTGGGATATGTGATCCCCTATTGTGGTAGAATCCAAGTCGGATGCTGTTAGAGGGACCTGTCCGCTTACCTAACAGATCCTTACCATACCTCGCAAGGAGCCAAAAACCCACCAGACCACCTAACCAAAATACAAAGGGTTAATATTACGACAAAAAGAGGTGCCTCCTGCAACCTCTTTCAGACAACCAAAAAACAACAATATAAAATATAGGGTAACATATAAAAAAATTTACACAGGATAAGTTTCAGCTCCCTGCCCCCCCAGCACCGAATCCGCCGATACGAAAGACCCAAGGCGAAGCATTTATCATATGTGATTTTACATCACGTAGGTAGTGGTTGCGAAAACCGATTGGCATCTCCAAAAGTCGCCTCCATCAAGTTCCGCACAGACATATTTTTTCTGAATGCAAGCGAAGTTGCGATGGCTCTCACCTCGTGAGCTTTCACTTTCAGTAGTCTAAATGGTCTTCCTTACAGGCAACATGTGCCTCTGTAATAAGGCTTCTCAGAAAAAAGGAAAGAGCATTCTTCGACATGGGCCGAGTGGGTCCTTTACGGAGCACCAAAGTACATCTTGATTAGCCTTAAGTTGTTCCTTCCTCTTAAGGAAATACTTCATATTCTCATAGGGCAAAGAGTTCTTTCAGGCTCTTCCCCTACTAGAAAGATAAACTACGAACTTCAAAGCTCCTGGGCCAAGGCGTGATGGTTTGTTTTCATTGCTTTGCAAGGAAACTTGGAAGAAACGAACACACCATAGAATCTTCCTTAACCCTACCTTTGCCCTCAATAGCTTGGAGCTCACTCACTCTTTTAGCTGTAGCTAGGGCCAAAAGGAAGATAGCCTTCTTCGTCAAGTCCTTGAAAGAGGCTAAGCCAGGAGGTTCGAATCTAGACGATCCAAGGAATGTAGGACTACGTCTAGATTCCAGTTCGGTACTACATGAGGACGCTTAATGGTTTCAAATGATCTAATAAGATCATGCAGGTCCTTATCATCGGTATATATTTAAGCCTCTATGCCGAAATACCGCCGCCAACATACTGCGGTATCCCTTAATAGTTGACACAACCAGATGACATTCTTCTTTGAGGAAAATAAGGAAATCCGCAATTTGGGTCACAGAGGTACTGGAAGAGGAAATGTTCTTCCTCTTGCACCAACGTCTGAAGACATCCCACTTTGACTGGTATACACGCAAGGTGGAAGGTCTCCTCGCTCTTGCGATTGCTTTAGCAGCTGCTGCTGAAAAGCCTTTCGCTCTGACCAAACTTTGGACAGTCTGAAACCAGTCAGACTGAGAGCGAGGAGATTTTTGTGGTACCTGTCGAAGTGGGGTTGTCTGAGTAGATCGCTCCTTAGCGAGAGCGATCTTGGGAGGTCCACCAACCATTCCAGTACCTCTGTGAACCATTCTTGGCCGGCCAAAAGGAGCGATTAAGGTCATTCTCGTTGAATCGGACTCTAACGAACTTCTTGATAGTTATCCCCAGGATCTTGAAGGGGGGAAACGCGTAGACGTCGAGTCCGTTCCAGTCTAGAAGAAGAGCATCTATTGCTACTGCCTCTGGATCCGATATCGGAGAGCAGTAAGGATCCAGCCTCTTGTTCTTTGACGTGGCAAAGAGGTCTATGTGGTGGCCTGCCCCATAACTTCCACAGGCTCTGGCATACATCCAGATGAAGAGTCCACTCTGTGGGAAGGACCTGATCTTTCCTGCTGAGGAGATCTGCTCTTACATTCCTTCTCCCTGCCACGAAACCTGGTGAGAAGCTTGATTCTCTTTCTTCTGCCCACAGAAGAAGGTCTCTTGCTGTCTCGTACAGGGAGAAGGAATGCGTCCCCCCCTGTTTCCTGATGTATGCCAGAGCTGTAGTGTTGTCCGCGTTGACCTGCACTACCGATCTTCTGACTTTGGGCTCGAAAGCCTTCAGAGCCAACCACACAGCCATCAACTCCTTTCTGTTGATGTGCCAGGCTTACCTGGTCCCCCACCCAGGTACCTGACACTTCGTGGTTCCCAGAGTTGCACCCACCCCATGTCCGACGCGTCGGAGAACAACACCAGGTTGGGGGTCTGTGATTGAAGAGACAGTCCCTTCGCAAAGAGGTGGGATCTGTCCACCATAAGGTTTGATGTCTGGGATAACGACAGGGAGAACGTCAAAATCCTGAGAACGACGACTCCAATTCCGATTGAAGAAAGAAATTGGAGCGGTCTCAGGTGCAACCTTCCTAGGGAAACGAATTGCTCCAGAGAGGAGAGTGCCCCAGCAGACTCATCCACTCCCTCAACTGTGCATACTTCTTTCCTAAGAAGGTTGTTACTCTCTCGAATCCTCGGGCTATCCTTTCCTGCGAGGGAAAAGCCCGAAAACTCAGAGAGTTCATCTGTATCCCGAGATACACACACTCTTGCTCGGGAATTAGTGATGACTTCTTGAAATTGACGAGAAGTCCCAAAGCCTTCGTCAATTCTAAGGTTACTTGTAAGTCCTTCAAAACAACGATCTTCTGAATTGGCCCTTATCCGCCAATCGTCGAGGTACATGGATATCCTCACCCCTTCAAATGAAGCATTGAGCCACATTCCTCAAAATCCCCGTGAACACTTGAGGCCGTCGAGAGGCCGAAACACAGAGCCCACTGAACTGAAAAATTTTCCCCCCATCATGAATCTGAGAAACTTCCTCGAGGAAGGATGGATCGGTACGTGGAAGTAAGCGTCCTGTAAATCCAAGGAAACCATCCAGTCCCCTGGACGAAGTGCTGCCAGCACTGATGAAGGCGTTTCCATCGTGAACTTCTTCTTTTCTACGAAGAAGTTCAGGGCGCTTACATCCAACACCGGTCTCCATCCCCCTGAGGACTTCGGAACTAGGAAAAGGCGGTTGTAGAAGCCCGATGAATGATGGTCTGTCACTAGTTCGATAGCCCCTTCTCCAGCATCTGATCTACTGCTAGATGGAGAGCTTGATTCATGATGGGGTCTCTGTACCTGGCCGTCAGTTCCCTTGGGATGGTCGTCAAGGGAGGTCTTTCGACGAAAGGGATGAGGTAACCTCTCCTCAAAATAGAAAGGGTCCAAGGATCCGCCCCTTTTTGGGCCCAGACTTCTGCAAACTCTAAGAGTCTGGCGCCCACCGTTGTTTGAAGGACTTGCAAGTTATTTGGGGGCTTTAACAGACTTGGCGAAAGTCTTACCCCTTCTTGAAGGTCTACGACCTCTAAACTAGAGGTTCTTGATGACGATGCCCTCGAAAGGGTTCTCGAACACTGCTTTTTCCTTCTTAGCCTTGGTAGGGAAGGAAGGGCGAGGTTTTCTTGCCGACTGTGCCAAAAGGTCCTGGGTGGCTTTGGCCGAAAGTGACCTCGAAATGTCCTGCACTCGATGTTTCGGGAACAACTGAGTAGACAGAGGAGCAAACAGCAAAGAAGACCTCTGAGCATGGGAGACCGACTTCGTTAAGAAGGAACAATAAACCGATCTCTTCTTCACGATCCCGGCCCCATTAAAGGGAGGCGATTTCACTCGCTCCGTCTCTTACTGACTTGTCCATACAAGACAAAACACACATAAGATCATCTGGTGAAATTGACTCTGGCACTTCAATTTTCTTGGCTAGGACTCCCAACGACCAATCAAGGAAGTTAAATACTTCTAGCACTCTAAACATACCTTTGAGCAAATGATCCAATTCATTCATTGCCCAAGTCGTCTTAGCAGAGTTAAGGGCAGTTCTCCTTGTCGAATCTACCAGCGCCGAAAATCCGAATCAGCCGAAGACGGAGACCCAATCCTAAGGGCTCTCCTGTTTCGTACCAGAAACCGGCGCGTCCTGATTTTTTTAACTTCGAAGGAGGAAAAGCGAACATCGTTTTCCCCGCTTCTTCTTTGGAAGCCATCCAGGAACCAAAACTCCTCAGTGCCTTCTTCATAGAAAGAGTTGGCTTCATCCTCACACAAGAAGAACTCTTCGCTGTCTTCGCCGTTGAAAAAAGTGAGTGAGGAGAAGGAGGAGCCGTAGGCGTAAGGGAATCCCCAAAAACTTGTAAAAGTAGCTCTGTAAGCTTCTTGTAAGAAGAGACAGCAGCAGAAGTGTTCGGTTTCCTCATCCGAACCTTCCAGGACGTCTTGTCGAGGCGAGCGCGGAAGATCCTTAGGTGACGAAGGGATCCTAGCAGGAGTTGAGCGAGAGGTTGGAGAACGCCCTCTCTTAGAAGAGTTCACATCCACTGGAGAACGATGAGAAGATCTGGGAAGTCTACGATGAGACTCCCTCTTCGAGGTATACGGAAATCTCAGCCGAAGGAGAGGTAGGGCTCCTACTCCGAGAATCCTCGGAAACATCCGAGGGCGCTTACGAGGAGGCGAGCGCCTACTATACTCTATGCACCTATCCTGAGGCGAGCGGCTGCCAGGAGAAGAGCGCCTATCGAGAGCAGAGCGCTTGCGCGGCTCTCCATACCTGTCCAGTTGCGTACGATCAACGGAAGTTCGACTGGAAGGCGAAATGCGCCTACTAGGAGAAGGCTGCTTGCGAGACTCTTGACGTCTAACAAGAGGGTAACATTCAGGAGAAGGGCGCTTCAACACTAACGAGCGCCTACTTGGAGAAGGGAGCTTCCGGGATTCCTGGTGCCTACCAAGAGACAAACGGTCAGGAGAAGTGCGCCTAGAAGCGGGAGAGCGCCTACACGGAGAAGGGCGCTTGAAAGACTCTTGTTGTCTGCCTTAGGAGAATAATCAGGGAGTATGACGCCTTTAAAAGAGACGAGCGCCTACTAGGAGAGCTATGTGCAGTAGGCTCTTGGCGCCTACCGTGTGGGGAGCGGCTAACAGAAGGCCGTCTACCATGCACACGACTCCTACCAGACTCTAGATGCCTGTCAGGAGAGAAGTCACGATCCGATACTCGAGGAGAGTGACATCTGGAAGAAGAACGCCTACTTGTATAAGGGCGCCTTCTATAATCTTGAGGCTGCTGAGGAGAAGTCTCACGCGAGGGAGTTGAAGAAATCGCGTGATGAGCAGGTGCAGTGCGCTTACCGGAAGCGGGAATCCAATCTGGAGAAAAAACTTCTTTCTCCCTAGAGCGTCCTACCGATGTTTGGCGCCTTGAAATTGAAAGAAAGCCAGGCGAGCGAGGGCGCTCACGCGATCGAGGGCGCTCACGCGAGCGAGGGCGCTCCCGCGAGCGAGGGCGCTCTTCGCGAGCCCCCACCATTCATACGAAACCTCCACATATGAAGGAGAACGATCCTCTGAAGAGCGGCGCCTAGATCTCTTGATCGGAAGAGAAACGTCCTTCTTCTACGTGATCTAACTGCTAGAGAGTCTGCTAGCGCCGTGATCTGAGCTTGAAGTCCCGCGAGTACTCTCGTAGGAGAATCTTCTATTTCTTCCTCGGAAGCAGGCCGAGCGCCGAGCGCGGAGCGCGAGAAGAAGAACGATCATAGGATTTCTTGGGTTTCTTCGCCTCCACCGACGATTCTTCCGGGAAAACCTCCGGACTAGCAGCCAAAGGACTGCATGGAGCCTTCCAAGCCCTCTTCAACGGGCGCGACGCATCCGGGGAGTCCCAACCTCTCTTCGGAGAGGGAGACGACGAAGAGGAGAAGCATTGGCGTAGGAGCTCCTTCTTGTAGCGATCCGAGGCAGCCTGGGAGCGTACTTCAGGATCTGCCGAGGGGACGCCTGACCGGTGGGGGCTCTCCCTAGCCCTCTGCGGCTTCGACTTTCCTACTCCACTGGAACTGGGAGTCTGGAAGAGGTCTAGGCTAGAGGCACTAAGGAGCCGGTCAGACGCACCCTCCCACACTGGGGACACTGCACTGATCACTAACTCTCCTTACCTTCAACTGACGAATCTTCTGATCACATAACGATAAATTCTTTTGCTTTCAGAGCTGCCCGCCGCCTCCGAAGGCGAATCTTCGGCTTCTGTGCGGGGAGCCGGGGCTTGCAACCTTGGGAAGAAAGGTTCTAATTCTAACGTTAGTACTATTAGGATCCACATCCAACTCACTCATTCTAGATCTGCTAGAACTTCTAGAGGAAGCCTTACGCACTCTATCACGTTCCAACTTCCTAACATAAGAAGAGAGAGCCTTATATTCTTTTCTTCATTCAATCCCTTACATTCACTACAAGGGTTAGCAAAAAGCACATTCATTCCCCCTGCATTTCATGCAAACCGTGTGGGGGTCTACCGAAGCTTTCGGCAACCTCACCTTACATCCTTCATTCACGCAAACCCTAAACAAAACCGAAGTTTTAACTACCGATTCTAGATCAGACATCGTTAAAGAAAAAACAAACTCAAAATCAAACCGGTCCACAATCAGCGTATTGCCAAGCCAACAAAGCGAATACGTCACCAAAAGAAGTCCAAATTAACTCCAGGCAAGCGAGAATCGAAAAACTATCGAGCAGGAACCGACAACAGTTGTTATCGTTGCCGCGACAGAGAAAAATCTGACAAGCTTACGGGAGTGGTTCATACATCCGCCACCCAGCGGCGGGTAAGGTAGACCACCTGACCTACCTGTCGCGTGTTGCCGCGAGATTTGAAATTCTGTCGGGAACGTCGGAGACTATAGCTATGTATATATCTGTCAGGGAAGTTCATGTACTAAACAAAAATCTATATATATATATGTCTACTGTATATATATGTTAGGTATTCGTATATATATATATTTATAATAATATATAATTACCCATTATATATAAATAAGTATTTATATATATGTATATCATAATAATATAGTAATATATATATATATATATATATAATATATTATTTATATAAGACAGACATGAAAATCGCAGATACAAAATGAAAGCAGTAAACCTTACCGTTTCCTGGCAAAGCGAAAGACATTCAATCCTGATGCCTGCCTTATCCTTCACCGTCGAGCACTTAATTTATGGCTGACATGAACTTTAATGATCTTTTATTGTCTATCTAAATTTGCTTCTCTTTTTCTCCTTCCAGAAGGCAAGAGCCAGGGGAGCCCGAGGCTCTTCGACTGTGTCTCCGTGAGCCAATCCGAAAATTCTGTCAACGCCGCTTCCAAACACCAAGCTTACAGGTACGTTCAGTTGGTCTTTCCGTGGCGTTCAACACGTTCACTTTACGGATAGTTTGCATTGGGGGTCATTTGTTTTGCTAGGGAGTATCGTTCCCCTTACAATGTTCGTCGATTTTATTCCCCAAAACACTTCAGGATACTTGCAAACTGAAACGATACACAAAACCTGCTCCAGAAAACTAATGACGACCAGAATAATTTGTTTCTGTAGAGCAAAGTTTTCACACGGAGTTCTCCTCGCACAACTAGCTCTAGGCCTATCCAATGGGACCTACTCTACATCCCGCTGCTGGTCTGTCCTCTTCTTCCACAGCTAACTTCCTATATCTGACGACTGGCTCTGTTCTGTGCCATGCCCAGTATTGATCGAACTTGTGTATGGAAGTCGTTTCTGCTCTACGCGCGTTTTTCCTCCCAGGAAATCATATTTAAATTCGTGTTGGGTGGAGTTACGCCACCGTCGCTGTCGATAGTGAATGATGCAGACTGAGTTCATACTTGAAATCAGGTTCCGCTGTCAACTTACAAAAAATATATCAGCTAATGAAGACTTGACGCAATACTACATCTGGTGCTACAATTCTGAATTAATAATATCACTTCAGTCTATTAACTGGAAGTCATATCATTGTTTAAAGTTACTTTATGAACTATCCTGATTACTATTCATTATTCAATACGTTTATATCGTTTAAAGCTATTATCCATTTCATTGCCCTTCAGCTTCTTGGAAAGGAACAGCGCATTAAAGTTGCCCTGCTTCATGCCCAGTACCCAACCATGGCTATCTGCATGATGATTCTTCACAAACATTATCATGTTTACATTCCCGAGATATCGCGTGGAGAGCGATGACTGTTTACCTTTAGCCCGCCTGCAACTTTTATTTGACTGTGCTCGGGAACTCCCCTATTGACCACGGCAAAGTCATGGCCGCGAGTATTTTCAAGTTCAAAGGCTGGGGACATTTAATTCAATTGTGTATCTCTCTCTCTCTCTCTCTCTCTCTCTCTCCTAAGTTTTTAGTCATACTTGTGATAAAAATGACAATATTTCGGTTATGTAAGAAAAGCATCTGAAGGCCAAACTAGAGTCGCAAGTCATTACTAACATCATCATCATTTTTATGTAAAAAAATCGGCAGTGGAACCAATTACGTTTATCCAAAAAAAGCCACCCCCATTAAAAAGGTCAAATTACAGCGTGAGACGAATATTTAGCCTCTGCAGGGGAAGAAATTGCCCTGTCACGAGTTAGCATCTTCGAAGTTCCCAAGAATAGGAGATGACTTCAGTAGTGTGCCGCGCTTTTAGTCATTTAACACTTTACATCAATTTGTATCCAATTTTATCCTCCTGGCACGTGAGAATGTTTTAGAAATGCCTTTGACAAAGAAACAGTTCTCATGCCAAGGAACATCTGTGTGAAAAAAAATCCTGTCATAACTAAAGTTGCTGTAGCAGCTACATAGGGATGCATAGTGAGATAAATAGATTGTGGAAACAGTTCATTCAGTCATATTTTAAAGAAGACCCAGAGAAACAGAACTCGCATGATAGTGTCGCGACTAAAAGCCTCTTTTCTCTCTCTCTCTATCCAGATGCCGCCCAAACGCCAGGTCCCACGAGCACCTGAAAGTGGGCCACAATTTCCCCATTTTCGAGATCTTGGAGGAGCCCGTGAATGAGGTGACTGCCATCGAGGTGGAGGAGATCGCCGTCCCCGCCCTGCCCCTCATTGACACCTTCTTCCCCTCCAGCAAGATCGTCGTGGCCAACGGCGAAGCCTCCAACGCCAACACCAACTACGATGTTGATGACCAGGATAAGCCCAAGAGAAACAGGGGTGGCTGTGCTAATGATGAGGTCTTCGTAGCTGAGCTCGACTTGTAAGTTTCTCTTTCATAAAAGCTATACACACACACACGCGCACACACACACACACACACACACACACACACACACACACACACACATATATATATATAATATATATATATATATAGATATATATATATATATATATATATATATCTACATACATACATATACGTATACATATAAGAAGATATGACATTACTTACTTAGTCAAGAATGTTCTTGAGGATTCATTGTTAATTCTCACATTCCTTAACTTGACCTTTATTAGTAGTGGTCTACGACAACGAAGAGAAGTTTGTTGATATTCTGAAATGTGCCTGAAATGTTGTCTGTAGAGATCGCCAGCTAAAAGGTGTCGTTTTGTTGCTCCCAAACAGGTGCATGCCCTTCTCTCCCCAGCAGTCAGCTCCCAAGACCGCCACCATCAACGACGAGGAGAAGCCCATTCCAGTCGAGCCCGACTTCACAATCCTGGAAGTAGGTTTTGCTCCCACCAGGTGCAGCGAAGGCGAGATCTTCCTCCCATCCGTTGGCATTTGCGTGCCGGCCAATAACTGCTACCCATACCCCAGCTGCGACGCTTACAACGAGGCCCAAAAGGAGAAAGAGAAGGAGAAGGAGAAGAAGAAGAACAAGAACCACCAAAGCAACCAGAGGGCTGAGGAGGATGACGACTAAGTAGCTGCTGCTGGTGGTGGTGTCACCCGAGAGGTTTCGTCTGTAGGAAACCGTCTCCAGTTGCAAGGTTTGGATTTGTCAGCCTCAACTTCGGATTCAGGCCAACAAATTCACAAGATACAAAACAATTTTTTTTTATATTTATTGAAGCACTTTTGATATTGCCGTGAGTCACATGACAGATGTTCAGTAGAGCATACAATAATACAAACAGTATTATCTCAATACTGATCACCACAAGCAGAAGTTGGACTATGCACCCACAATCAAAAAATGAAAAAAAATCAAAGTAAACGTGAGAATTAATTCTATTTATATGTAACATACTGATCAAGTGGCAGAGATTGTATTGTATATAAGATTAATATTTAATAATGATGGTGTGAGTGTGAGTGTGTGTGAGTGAGACTGACAGTTAACACCAAGTTCTAAGAATGAAAGATTAATCAGTTATATAAGTTTTGAAATACGTTCTTAGCAGGAAACGACCTTTTAACCTGAACAGCCCCCAAAATGAAGTGATAACTGCGTGAGGGTAACAGGGACATGGGGTTCCTGTACAAGGCCAGTCGTGAGAACGCGAAATCTAAGAATGAAATCAAAGCTACGATAGAGATTTTAACATGAAAGCAGCCGTCTGCACAAGGAGTGAATGAATGCTGGTATGTCTGACAATGAAGTAAACTAAGTCAGTAATAGTTAGTAGGACTGATGGGGAGTGCAATCTCAGTTATAGAAAACAAACCTTAACAACCTGTTTAGATGGTTTCCTAAGCATGAACTACAGAGAATCATTAGAGTTGTTACACGTCTTCAGTCATATACTATATATATTATATATATATATAATATATATATATATATATATATATATATATATATCAGCTTTGGTCCATAAGCTTAATAACAGTCCGTCCCTTTTATAGCAATCATAATTATCACTGAATGACTTGGGAAGTATGCTTGTTAATGATTATTTCTTGAATATTATTAATCCGATCACCCTTTTTTCTTACATTCTGAGATTTGCAAAACCCACTTTAACTTTTTTTTCTTTATTATTATTATTATTATTATTATTATTATTATTATTCAACTTGGGACCATCATCCAAAAATGCGAACGACGCCATCCCAAATACTGACAGAAGGTCACTCGGCCTCTCGTTTTCATATGCCAGTAAATGCTACATCCTCGTCTCGTCTCATCTGACCTTCCGTTCCATTCCAATCTGAAGAGCTCCAATTTGGAGGATGAATATCGTGAAGATCTGTTTCACGAAGAGACAAGGGTTGAGCAGAGTCTAGCTTTAAGGATATAAAAATGAAATGGAAAGAAACACTTACACAATATAAATTAAGACCATTTTGTACACTTAATTACTTAAGTCAAAAAATAATGTAATACAAGGTTTACATGTGTTCCAGTACAAACTCTGCGTTGTCTTGCTGTACTTGACTTTTTAAAAATAAAATATTAAAATGCCCTCAGTAGTTTGTTACCCTGTACCTATTTTGAGAAAATATCACATTACTGGATTTGATCTTCCTTATACACAACAGACCTAAATTCTAAAACAGCCTCAGAAAATAAGTAAGCGAAGCTTTTTACAGTACAGTGTACTGGTTTTGGGCGCTCCATCATTTGTTACTCTACATCAGAGGTGGCCAAACAGTCGATCGCGGCCATTTGTTTGGTCGATCGCCGTTCCCACACAATCCTATACTATCAAAAATAAAAACACAAGCTTATATATATATATATATATATATATATATATATATATATATATATATGATATATATATGTGCTTATGTTTTTATTTTATATATCTATATATATATATATATATATATATCTACACACATGTATATATGGCATTAATAGCATAGTTCTCTAGATTTACATGATTCAAGTGACATTTTTTTTAAATTTTGATGTTGATTTTTCACCTAAAACTGAGTTAAGGAAGATTATAGCGACAAACTTGAAAACTCATTTAGGAGCACAACAGCATTTGTTTGCTAAACCTCTTTTACAGTCCCAGGCAGGAACTGAAACATCCTTTCGTACTGCAAATGTGTTAGTGAAACATAAGAAGCCTTTTCAAGAAGGGGAAATGGTGAAGCAAGCTTTTCTTGAAGCTGGAAATGTTTTATTTGACAAATTAAAGAATAAAAGTGAAATCACGCAAGCAATTAAGGACATGCCTCTACCTCAACAATCTGTGACAAGACGAGTGGAGATAATGGGTGAAGACTTGGAAAACAAACTGAAAATGGACACAGAAAACTGTTTTTTTTTTCCTTGCAGTTCGACGATTCGACTGGATATAGTGGATACTTCTCAGCTAATTGTGTTCATAAGTGTTTTCTCTGACATGAGTCACAAGGAGGAGTTTTTAACTGTAATTCCTTTTGAAAGGGACAACTAAAGGAGAGGACATTTACCAACATTTTGTTTATTTTGCGAAGAAAACAAGCCTTCCGCTACAAAACTAGTATCCATTGTGACCGATGGTGCCCCATCCATGGTCGGTAAGAGCAATGGGTTTCTAGCTCTCTGCCAAAAAGATGTTTTGAAGATGGCAGATTGTACCTTCAGTTGGTGCAAGGAGCTTAAGGAGACGACTCTTCCGAACTCAGCTGGAGGAAAAGAGAGGCTGATTAGAAGACCTGCTACTGTACACTGATGTCAGGTGGCTTAGTCGGGGACATTTCTTGGAAAGATTACAGTCCTTGTTGCCTGAAGTGATTCAATTGATGGAATCAATTGGAGAAAGTACATTTCAGCTGCATGAAGCAATTAATTAGCTTTCTTGACAGATCTAACAGCTCATTATAATGCATACAACCTTCAGCTTTACGGGAGGGATAAAACCGTTACTCAGTTAGTTCCTTAAATGCTTTTAAATCAAAGCTACAATTTCTAAAATCTGAGCTAGGAAGAGGAAATTTGAAGAACTTTTCCAATTTCCAAAAAGCTGTAGAAACCCGTGATGAAAGCAACGGCACATGTGATACATTCTGTGCCGAAATACAGAATATTTGGGGAGAACTAGAAAGAAGATTCCAGGATATGAAGCAGCTTCAACCTATCTTGGTCTTTATATCAAATCCATTTGCTGAAGTTGATATTGAAGGAATATCTGCCATTATCTCCTCTTTGTTCAACAGGAATGCGTCTGATTTGGATGAAAAAGTATTGAAGCTTCAATCTGATATTCCTCTGAAGCAAGAGCTTCAGAAAAAGACTTCTGAATCTACTCCATGAAGAACAACACCCAGGATTGAGATCACAGCTCTTTGGTTGACAGTATTTTATGGGTCAACTTATCTCTGCGAAGAAGCCTTTTCTCAAATGAAGATAATCAAATCAAGATACCGAAGCCGTCTGACCGATAAACATTTGAAATACTGCCTCCACTTGTGCCTCAGTAGTTATGAACCCTCCTTCAGTAAACTAACACAAGATATGCAGTGTCGTGCATCAACTTCGCAATAAGGTAGCGCATAAGTAGGCTAAGGTAAAAATTTCAGGAAAATTAATTTAAGCTGATTTTTTTTTTCTTAATTTAGTTTGAACTGATTAACCATATATATATATATATATATATATATATATTATATATATAATATATATATATATATATATATATATACATATATATATATATATATATATATATAATATATGTGTGTGTGTGTGTGTGTGAGGCAATTGTAGCTACAAATGTTTTATCGTACTACGGCGCTATTTGAATTTTTTCCCCACGTAATGATTATGTGGTATGGTAGAGTTTCAGTCTTTAGAGTAGATCTCTGAGTCAAAAAGTCTGGCCACCCCTGCTCTACATTAATAGCTATTCTCCGCAAGTATTCTTCGAAAGGCGAGACATCTCTTAGCCACTATACGTTCTCGCTACCTTTTCCACATGTAGCTACTGCTTCAAATACTGTTTCAGTAATCTGAATAATAACACCTGCTAATTTACCACTTCCAGGCGCCAAGACCCGGTGGATTATTCAGTCTGGTGATTTTCTTACAAACTACAGCCAGACTTTGACATTCCTTTTTTGTGATTCCATTCCATTTGCTCAGTATGTCCTAAGGACACCCAACAGCCACCTGACTGAGCAAACAGTAGCTTCTTCTTCAACCTGAGGGGCAAGCGCATTGCTTCCTCTGAAGGATACCTAGTCCCACTTCTCCCCATCCTCCTCACTCTTGTTTCCAAAAGCTCTAGGATATAAAATCATGTTGCCCACTCCGTCGGCCTTTGCAGTAAAGTGAAAATGATTTCTTATATACAATGTGCATGTATATACGTATGAGGACATAAACACAAAAAAGAAAGACCTCAGATATGCTGAATATTTAAGAAACCCATTTTTCATGGAATGGAACAAAATTAAGGCCAAAGGCCAAACGCTGGCACCTATGAGGTCATTCAGCGCTGAGAACATTGATAGTGTAAAGGTTTTACAGGTGTAACGGGAGGAAAACCTCACAGCTTCACTATGAAACAATTGGTAGGAGGGGTGGAAGTGGAAAGTAAGATGGAGGAGAGAATGTGAGCGGAATTTCAGTAAAAGGATTGAAAAGGGCTGCAGCTAGGGACCGAAGGGACAGCAAAAAAACATAAGTAATTGTATTGCTACAGCACACCGTGTGAGGTGCCCTGATGGCCCCATTTTTTTTTTTTTTCTACATCAATCTCCTTTGAATTTGCCTCGCTCCAATTTTCGCTTCTCAGTCGAAACCAAACATACGCCTCAGCTTTCAAGTCTAGAACTATGACTCGGTGATCTCACTGAACTAATTTATGACGATAACAAATAGATATGCATCTTAAAACGCCGCTGCCATGAATACAACTAAAATGTTGATTTTGTGTGTGTGTGTGTGTGTGTGTGTGTGTGTGTGTGTGTGAAAACCCAGCAAACCTAATTTTAATTCATTTCGGGCAAATGGCACTTTTTGCAATTTTGCTATTGAAGATAAAAATTTTGTTATTGATATGATTTTCAGTTAAGTGCACGGTCCACAGCACTGTTCCTTTCTGTCTTACCATTTCACAAAAAACGCCAATGTGTATATCTGTATTTACACATCATGAAAGAGATACTCCCGAGTGAAATCATTCTACATCTCGAGTGAAATCATTTTACAACCTTGCTTCAATGTTAGTAAAGCAAGCATTCTTTGAAAAAACTAATAACATGGGACACCACACACCGCAACCGAAAGTGGTCGACATTTACAATGAGGAGGGCAGCCGGACATTTTCTTTGAGTATAATGCAGTACATGGAGGTGTAAATCATCATTCCTGAGATATCCTGCCTCTTATATGTGATCATTCAAATCAGGGTACCAGCATTATAAGTTTTTATCATTACTTACTTATTATCACCAGTTATTATCACTAGCATCAAGGAAACCATATAAATGCTAGTATTGTTCGGAGATATCTATTTACGGTTTTTTGTACTTTCTAACTATCTAACCTCATAACAGTGAAAGCAAGCTTGTGTCCAATCATTAAGGCAAACATCAAATTTACTGTAAATCTGATTATAAAGTGATTCTTCACATCGTTGGGGATTGAACCAACAGCCAGTGAGCACAAGGACAGCAATGTACCCCTCGGTCCCGACGGCAGTAAAAGGAGAGCAACTGCAAGACGCCGCTTATTCCTGGAATCAAGAAACTGATATCCAATCCAAGTCTGACTGGCTGAAGACGTTCAATCCTCCTCCTCCTCCCCCTCCCAAATAGGTCACAGGCGATGCGCACTATAGCTAAACAGCCTGAATATAACATGAACAATAATCGAAATACTAAAACCAAGTAAAGAAAACAAATAAAAAAGACACCAAATTTCCTCCGGCGGCATCTAGCTTTCTCTATGAGCCGCGGCCCATGAAGCTCTCAGCCACGGCCCGGAGGTGGCCTGTCCTATAGCGTTGCCTTACGCACGATAATAGCTAGCTTTAACCTTAGTCAAGATCAAAACTCCTGAGGCAAGAGGGCTGCAATTTGGAGGGTGGACGATCAACAGATCAATTGACAGCCCTCTAGCCCCAGTAGTTTTGAAGATCTGAGGGCGGCAGAGGTGCTGACGGACAGACAAAGCATCTCCGGTGTTGTCTATGACAGACACCTGAAACGAAGTGGGTGGGGAAGGGGAGGAGAAGGGGAGGGGGAACTCCAAAGTTCTGAGGCGACAGTTACGGAAACGATTCAACCGAAAGAAAGTTCAGCTCAGAGTAAACTCTAACAAATATTCCGCCTGCACATTTCCTACTTCACTTCCTATAACGGCCGCCCTCAACATTTGGGATTACCAAGAAACGTTCGGTTACTGTGACTAACGCCTGACGGAATGGGATATGAAAGGTCTTTCAGCGCTAAAAGGGAGATTGAGGAAAAAATGTTTCCAGGGCATGAAAGGAGGAAGACTTCGCAGCTGTACTATGAAATAATTGTTAAGAGAGAGTGGAAAGTAAGACGGAAGATGAAGAATATGAGCGGAGGCACTGTAAAAGGAACAAGGCGCGACACGACCTCTAGCTTCCTCGGGATGCGCGCAAGATTTTCCACCTACGCATCAGTTGAAAACATGACATTCTTAACTTAATTAACGTGAAGTGGTCTTCGTAATAAATACTCATAATTAGTAATAGTCATACTAACAATAAGGATCAAATAAAAAGGGCACAAATGAAACGCGTTCATACATTCTCAGTTATCAGTGGAAACGAAATAATTGAACAGAAATATGGCCTCTAAATTCAGAACATCAAATAAATTAAAACGTGCTAAAATCTACGGACAGATAGCCCGTTGCTTCACAAATAAAAATGAGAAAAATGCGATATGTTTGATTATAATAATTTTTCTCTACTGTTTAATACGCACATTATTCATTTTTACACTTTCATTCTAATAAATATATCATAAATGGCCTATCCAAAAACTCCTGTGTCTTTACTCAAGGCGAAACACCTTTTTCAGACCGTTTAAGACCTTTCCTAATCACCCCGACCCCAACAACAACAGCAGGAAAGTAGTTTGTAGCCTTACTCCCCGAGGAAGCGAAAAAATAGGTTGCATCTACAGCCCGATTGGGACGCTGCAAAGACCCTTAGTAACGCCTACACCAACTGAGCTGCACTAACGGCACTAACCCCCTCCCCACCCTCCGACCAACTAGCTTTGAACAGTCGAACCCTAACCCCCAAAAAAGAAGTCAAAATACAACAGTATTTAAATGTAACGAGAGATAAACAGGGCCCACTCATAAATGAGTCAGTCACCACTGAGATCGAACATCCCCTACTGAGAAATTCCAACTTATCCATTGCTTCCCAACTGTGAAGGGAGGGAGTCTAGCTACTTCTTACGGATCATCACAACAACACATTGACGACTTCAAAGCTGTTTGTTGAAACTATAACTTCAAGAGGATTTGGAGACGACAAACATTTCCACAGAAGACAACTGATTTTAAAATCCACATTAATACTGTGTTTTGATAAATACAGAATAGATTACGACATCATAATTTTCCCCGTCATGATACGACAAACGAAATGAAAATATATTAAAGAATCATCCAAAACAGCTGGATGTGTTCACAAACGGGAACAAAAATGCCAGCAATACATAAATAACCAGAGAGAGAAAGCGCCACTGGTGACACTATAACGGAGAATGAACCTGTACCAACAAGGAATGCGATGATATTGAAGAGATTCACGTAGCAGGAAAGGACACTTGGGTTTGCCCGGTCGCTCTGCCTTCTATCATACGTCACTCTTCTAACAGCAGCACCTGCTGCCCCTTTCCTACCATTTCTCATCGATTCTCTATCTAACTAAAGTCTAAGTACTATGGTAGATTCACATCAGCCGTGCATTTGATATCTAGGCCAGTCCCTTACGACGCTCCTGATTGGCTGTTGATAAGCCAGTCACAGGGCTAGAAACTCTCAGTCTCTCTCGAGAATTCACAAAGGCAGGATGTATGTTCCATCTCTCCTCAGGTATACGTCTTTCAGGAGAGGTGGAACATACATCATACCTACGTGAATCTCGATAGAGACAGAGTTTCCAGCCCTGTGATTGGCTTAGCAACATCCAATCAGGAGCGTCGTTAGGGACTGGCCTAGGCATCATCTGCACGGTTGATGTGAATCTACTAAAAGTATAGTAGTAGTAGCAGTAGGACTGTGGAACGGCCTCCCTGAGGATGTGGTGCAACTGGAACTTCAAAAGTTCAAGCGAAGATACAATGCATTACTACCTTAATACAATAATACAATGCAACTTGTATTCTAATATTTGACTTACATCTTTATTTATCTAATAAATTTGTTCTTTTATCTGTTTTTCCAAAAAATGATCTCTTTCTGTATTTCCCATCACTTTCTGTTACTTCTTCCGAATGAACACCGTAATATTCCTTGGAAGCTTGAATTTCAAGTCAATAGTCCCTGTGCGGCGCTTGTTCCATACAAATAGAGTTCATCTCTGCATAACTATAATAGCAATAATAATAATAGTTACGACACACCAAATTCACTTCAGAAGTCGTACTACTTTAGCGAAAAGGTCATTATTTTGTCGGAGACTACAAAATCCACTAAATAAGGGTAGAGCGGGGTAAAAGGCCCCTTGAGGTAAAAGGCGTCCCCCTATTTTGTTGCTTATTACATATCAAAGTAACTTAGTCAGCTGGTCAGTACACAACACCATCTGCCTGAAGCTTTCTGTACCAAACACCTAGAAAGAACTGGAATGGAAAACAGCCAGCACGCATTTTTCTTCTTTGGACACATTTCATGTAAGTAAGCGTGCTATATCAGGGATATCCTGCACAGACATCTTGTCAGTAAAGTCGTACTTTAACTACAGATACTTTAAGTGAGAACTAAGCAATATCTTGCACTGCAATTCAGACTTGAAAACTTAATTGGGGTACAGGTGGAATTTGTTTCTTTAAAAAATGGCACGTGGGGTAAAAGGCTCACTACGCTTTGGGGCAAGAAGGCCAGGTGGGGGCTTTTTACCCCATCTGATCAGTTGGACGTGTAGCAAGTGGTGAAAGAGGACACACTACAACTTACTTGTGCAATGAATGCAGCTGGAGTTCATCTTACTCCTATATTCATATTTGACCGTAAAAGGATGACTCCACTACTTATGATCGGCATGCCACCTGGATCAATTGTTAGATGCACAGCAAATGGATGGTCTGATGTTGATTGTTTCGTAGACTGGCTACATCACTTGTTAAAATTGTGAAGCCAAGTCGAACAGAAAAGCACATTACAATTCAAGATGGCCACCACAGTCACAGGGCTTTAGCCAGAGAGAATGGAGTCATGTAAAGAAAATTAGTCTACCTTTTTTACTTGTGTCATTCTTGTTCTTATGTGAAATTTATCCTTTATTACTTTTAATTGTGTTATTCTTGGTGCTATATAAAGAAAGTAAATTTATTTCTAATTGTGCTATTACAGCTGTCAAGTAGAGGAAGTGTCCATTTATTTTACAATTTTACTAATTTCAGTTCCTATGAATACCAAAAAGTTCCTAGGTTTTACATAAACTAAGAATTCTAAGATTAATTACTGTATATTTTTCAACATTATTCTTGAATATTTTTGTGTGGAAGATTGAATTTTTTATATTTAGCAAAAATGGACGTCTACTTTTCAATATAAATGGTTGTTTTCATGAAGTACCACAATAGCTTAGGTATGGGGCAAAAAGCCCCACCCTGGGCTTCTTACCCCACCCATGCCCCCTTTGTTCTTATTTTTTAGGTCATGATTTTACTATCCTAAAATGCTAACAGCTTCTCATGATTATGATCGTTGATACACCAATAACAAAGCTTTCTAGAAATATCTCTATTAGTTCGATAGCTGCAGTACTGTAGACAATATAAGCATTTCTCCTTAAAGGGGGCTTCTTACCCCACTCTCCCCTACAGTTAGCTAAGAATGCTATAAAAAAAAACGCTGGCTTGCTTTGGTGCATTTACTTTATTGTATGTCATAAAATTATTGTCTGTATCTTTAAAATCACTGCATTGGCCTCTTTGAAAGAAAGAAATGTATGATGACGGCGCCTTTAGGAAGATTCAATCGATGTTGCAAAGCTACACCATACCTTCATTATATTTATAATAAATCCGCTCTGAGTCATGAGTCTCTTGCAACCCCGAACTATTCTAAAACAGGTGAAAAATGCGCCGATGTTTCTTAGGCGCAATCGAGATTTCTGTGCATCGTATAATCAAGGCCACCGAAAATAGATCTATCTATCGGTAGTCTCAGTAAAATGCATGAGCAGCGGCCCATGGAACTTTAACCACGGGCAGGTGGTGGCCTGGCCTATAGCATTACCAGACTCGCGATCTTGGCTAACTTTAACTTTAAATAGAACATAAAGAGGCTTGAGGGCTGCAATTGGGTATGTTTGATGACTGGAGGGTGGATAACCAACATAACAATTTGCAGCCTTCAAACCTTGGTAGGTTTTAAGATCTGAGGGCGGACAGAAAAGTGCGCAAAGAAACAAGTGCGGACGGACGGACAGAGAATGCTGGCACAGTAGTTTTCTTTTTGGAAAAAATGAACGAACGATTCCCTTCCAGAAACATTTTCGGAAAAAACCTTGGAGAAAACATTTTATCTCATCCTCAATTAATTGCTTCCAAACTCTCACATAGGATATGGCTACAATCTTCCCTGGACTCAGATGTTTGAATCCACCACAAACCTGACTGGATTTCAACTAAACTCTGTAGTGTCATCCAACTCAATGCTGACTGACGGACTGACAGCAGCGCTATGTAAGCATACCTGATTGTGAATGCACAAGAGGACTTCATGCCAATGTCTGCATACTAATGGTGTTGGGGCTGATTTAACAACAATTACGCTCTTATCTGGTTACGAAAAGCTTCCATTTGTCCTTCAGAATGAACTTTTGTTTACCCAATTATAAGCTGAACTTTTGCCAGATTTATTTGCCCCCAGAATTTCTGTTCCGTTGACTAGGAAAATCTTAACTTGTGTCACGACTTCAGCCGATTTCAAAACGACTTGGTGTTGTTGTCTGGTGGTGACTTTTCCAAAGTCAGAACCCACTGGGCTCCTCCCTTTTCCCTTTTATAGGAAGAGTGACCTTGAAACTCTTAAACCCTTAACTGAGACGATCTGATTATTACTAAGCTTGATAAGGGGCAAGGAACTGTCGTTCTAGACAAGTCTGAATACATTAACAAAATGAATTTTCAAGATGGCACTCAATTTCAAGAAACAGGATTGCCAAATTACAAAGCGATTTTTGAAGTAGAAGACAAAACCAATAGTTTTCTGCAAACACTAAAAAGAGAAAATCATAGATGAGAAGATATACCAGGATCTCTTTTCTACTGGCTCCTCTTTCGGCATTCTGTATGGCCTTCCCAAAATCACAAAACCAATGTTCCTCTTCGCCCTATCCTCGCTTCGTACAATGCTCCTGACTAAAAGCTAGCAAAATTCCTTGTACCTTTGTTGGAACCTCGACCACTGAACAACATATCTTTGAAATTCGGAAAAATTCAAAGACCACATTTTGTATCAAGACCGATTTATTTATGACCAGTCTCGACGTTCAATGAATCACTAATTACAAATGTTCCCGTTAGAGATACTATTACTATTATTCTTGAAAAGTTCTTTCCTAATCCTGATTGTATTTATTGTCATTTTAATCGCCCGCTTTTTATATCGCTCTTAGAACTAGCTGTGCTGGACACGGGCTTTGTATTTAATAGAAAACTGTTTAAATAAATAATATCATGGTCATGGGAAGTCCACGAGGACCAACCTTTGCTAACATTTTAGGTGCTCCCTGGAGGAGCACATCCTTGAAGAATACCCCTTGGCCTGTCGCCCTCTTTTTTCATTCTCCATTCGCAGATGATACTTTCGCTCTTTTTAAGCATGAAACCGATTCCGACCAGTTACTTGAGTTTGTCAATACCTGTGACAGCAGCATCCCTTTTATCTTGCGAAAGGAATAGGATAAAATGCCTTCTCAACTACGAGACATGCAAACAAAATTAATTTGACCGACTATGGAAACAATATTCACTGCTTTGCCAGGAAACATTTAATGCTTTTTCCTTTTTTCACAGGATTATTTTGCTTAAGTTCTTTAACAAAGGTATCCAAGATTTTATTAATAATATTCAAAGGAGACATGAAAAAATGTCCAATCTGGATATTTTACCTCCTAAATTCCATAATCAATAAAGTGCCGTCTTTAACTATTCTCAGTATATTCTGTCTAAATGTGAGGAATTTCTCCTTTCTTCCAGTTGGACTTCTGCCTGCCAAATTTTAGACCTACTTTTTGTCAATTCTTCCTTCCTACTGAAGTACTGTTTCAACGTAGAAAAAGGCTAGAATTATGTCAAAACATCCAAATTACAAAATGAACTTATGGTGACTGCTCACAAAACATTTTTTAATTTGAAAACCAATTGATAAGGACAATTGTAAAAATAAAATAAATGACTCCTTAATGACCAGAACCAATTTATGAACATAGTACAACCCAATTTCCAGCAGATCTTCAAGGTGGAGGACAAGATCAACCAGTTCCTAAGTAAGCTCAAGAGAGACTGTATCATCAGAGAACACAGCTCTATGAGGATTTATTCTCCTGTAGCTCTTCATTCGGGGTTTTATATGGGTTGCCTAGATTCCATAAACAAGGTATTCTCCCTCGCCCCATTCTGGCCTCTTTTAACGCTTCCAACTATAAACTTGCAAAATTCTTATTACTTTTATTGGTGCCCTTGACCCATAACCAATATGCTTTAAAGAATTCTGAAGACTAAGTAAAATACTTTCACAGGATTCCAACTAATATGTGTCCAGTTCAGTGCTGTATCACTATTCACGTCACGAATGTACCTGCAGAAGAAAATACACCCATCCGCGCCTTCTACTTCTTCCACCCAGCCAGCCAAGCGCCCAAATAATCCTCCATGCAAGTCCGTGTGCAAGTGCTGTCACAAGCCCGAGCACTCCACCAAGCAGTGCCCTCTCAGCTGGCTCCTTATCCGCGGCCCACTAGTCTTCCAAGACTGAGGTGCAGCCTGCCAAGCCCTCTCCCACCAACAGGGCCACAACCAGAAACCCAAACCAACACAATGGTCCCTAGCAGGACTGGAGCAGTCATGTGCCAGGATTCCGGGAAGCTGGGGCACTACAGTGCCAACTCATCACACTACCGCCGTCAGCCCACGTTGAAGGGGGTGCAGACCATCACGCATCCTGAAGACTTGCCCGATTGGCTGAGCATGAGTGGGGTCCAATTGGCACCAGTTGACGGACCTGGGACCTGCGCCCTGTTCCAAACAGCATCGATACACTGGAGCTGCAGTGAGCCTTGTGGCCCGTGATGCAGTCCCCAAGGGAGCCACAATCCAGGAAGACATCATGATGACAATTCATTGGATCAACAGCTCAACTACAGATCTTCCCATGTTGCGATTGAGGGTCATAACTGGCGACCATCCACAAGGGAAGGATCACCTCTTCAAAGTAGCCCAGACATTAATCACCAGCCATCCACTCCTGCTGTGCCAGGACTTAGTCCAGTAGAGAGATGCCAATGTCCCTATCAAGTGCATGACTTGCCCCCGGCCCAATCTGCCAGAAGACTCACTACTGAACCACATAAACATCGGAGAGGTAGAATGGCTGATGCCCAAACTCCAGCCTTGAGTCAGGAAGGAATGCTAAGGGCCCAGGAGGATGATCCAGCTTTATGACAGTGTTTAGCAGTGGCAACCACCACCGAGGAGGAAATTGCAGACCTGGTCAAAGACAACTACCTCCTAAAGAGGGTGTCCTGTGCAATCTATCTAGAGAATCTAGAGAATAGAGGTGCCCATGGCCCTGCAGCAAGAGGTCATACAACTGGCCCATGACATGACCGCCTCATGAAACGCTTTGCTGGTCTCCAGGATGATGCAAGTGGTGGGGAACAAGTTCCATTGGCCTTAGCTCCAAAAGGCAGTCATGGGCTGCCCGAATATTCCATCAGTAGGCATCCCATTTTGGCATGTCTGCATTCATTACTGCTCTCCACTGGGACAAACAGCGAAGAGGCATGAGAATCAATACTGCCACACCGTAACTGACCACTTTGCCTGGTATCCCAAGGTGATCCCGGTCCGCAGTGCCACTTCTAAGAATGCCATCAAGGGTCAGCATTTTATGTCGCTAGAGTTTAAAAATCACTTACCCAGATAAGGGATTTGCCACGTCCATTCAACCCCCTATCGGCCACAAAGCCAGGGGATCATCAAGCCGCCTGGCTAAACTCTGAGAGGAAGATGGCACCAGCTGGGAGCAAAACCTCTCCTACACTCTCTTCTCCATATAACAGGTGCCTGTGGAGACCTTGGGTTACAATCCCTTTGAGCTGCTGTTACGCCCAGTCCACGGGAGGGCCCCTTAACATCCTGCATGACTCCTGGGTGGGTCTGGAGAAGGCTGATTGGCTGAAGGATCTTCAGACAGTCCAGCGTAAACTTTGTGCTCCAAGGACGAAAGAAGCAGTGATACAGGAGTGGACGAAACTCAAGTTCAATGAAAAGGCAAAGGTCATGCCCTTCAATGTAGGCAATCAGGTCTTGGTTCTCCACACTGGAGCCTTGTGTCCCTTGGAGAACCAATTCACAGGTCCCCACAAGATCCTGGGGAAGCACAGGGAGTTAAACTTCATGGTGGACTGCAGGAAATGGAAGGTTACGTGGTTGCATGTGAACATACTGTAGCCCTATGTGGAGGTAATGGCGCACCTTGAGAGTATCACATTGGGACTTGGCCCTGAACATAGGACTGCCATCTGGGACTTGGTCGAGGAATATCCGATGGTCATCCAAGACAGACTGGGTTGTACCGATGCCGCCGAGCAGTCCATCTGGGTGCAGTGGTGTCAGGCCCATATCTCAAGGATATTACCGCGTAAACTTACCCTGAAAAGGCACAGCGAATCAAGGAGCAGGTTAGGATTCAGCTCCAGCTAGTTATAGTGAGTGGTCCTCTCCAGTTGTCCTAGTCTGCAAGGAAGATGGGCGAGATAGGCTCTGTGTTATCACAGGAAAATGAACGCTGTCACTGAGCTTGTCTTTATAGTATCAGCAGTGCCTGATACCTCAGCAAGATCAACCTGGAGAAGGTTAATGACAGGCAACACTCGCATAAGACTCACAACATCTTAGTCTTCATGACCCCCAAGAGCTTTTACCAGTATAATGTCATGCCCTTCTGCCTCAGGAACGGCCCCAGCTGCTTCCAGAGATTGATAAATAAGATCCTGGACAGGATAGAGAACTGTGTGGTATACCTTGACAATATCATCACATATGCGAGCTCTTGGGAGGAACACCTAGCAATCCTGCGGAAGATCCTCGCCGCCTTCCAGGGAGCCAATCTGGCGGTCAACCTTAAAAATGCCATGCTATCAGAAGTATGCCATACCCCTAGACCAAGAGGGAGGCTCAGCAGTTTATCCGGATGGTGCAGTATTTTCAGCACTTCATCCTGAACTTCACTGATTCTGCTGCCCCAATAACCAACCTTTTCCAGGGTAATAACACCTTCCAGTGCACCCCTGAGTACAAAGAGGCATATGACCACTTAAAGAATCCTCATCAATGAGCCAGTCTTGCACACCCTGAATTATGATCGCTCCTTCTGCATCACTGTAGACACCAGTGATGTGGATATAAGTGCTGTAATGTGCCAGGTGAAGGAGGGAATTAAGCATACTGGTGATGAAACACTTTGAGGCATACCACACTGACTATAAATTCCCCCTTATAGTTCTCACTGATCACAATCCCCTCCAGTACTTGACCACATTCTGAAACCAGAATAAGCGCCTTATCCACTTGGTGTATCAATCTCCAAGATTACAATTGGAAGATTGAACACATCAAAAAGGACAGAATAAAATAGTGGACATACTGTCCTGGAGCCATTAACTATCAACCCCCCCCCCTCTTGTACAGTTGTCTAAGCAGCCCTGGCACCCTTCCAGAGTGAGTGCCATGGACAGGCCTCGATCCACTTCGAATCAAACTGCGACCAAGTACCCATCTTCCTTAATTCTATCCTTTCTTCTTCTTATTTATAATAATATCTTCTGAGGAGAAATTTCATATACTGTGTAACAGAATTAATGATTTCCCAAAGGTAATATTTCTTACATGCATAGCCCTAATAGCACAGGGCCATTGTCTCACGAAATTGTGGGTCAAATAATCATCCATGAACACATAGCACCAACTAATAGCCTGTTTTGCCTTAGATTAAGCTAACGGTGTAATGCATGATAGAATTAAGTTAACCTTGTTTTGTTTGTTTATTTGAGAAGAGCTGGGAATGGGACAGGGATAGATATATTGCTTTTATAGATCTAGAAAAGGATTTTGATAGAGTACCAAGAATGAAAATATGGGATGCCCTAAAAGACCCTTACTATGGAATCCCTGAGAAACTTATAAGAGCAATTTATAACACCTATCAAAACATCAGATCCAGAGTAAAAACAAATCAAGAGAATGAAGACTGGTTTGAAATAAAATCAGGAGTAAGACAGGGCAGCGTCCTTTCGCCACTTCTTTTTATATTGTTCTTAGATAAATGTATAAGGGAACTAGGTGAGGATGAAGCTGCAGATATGACCATCAACCTTATGTATGCAGATGACCATGCAATGATAGCCCTCAGCGCAGAATCTCTCCAAGAAAACGTCAACAACTGGAACGCGATCTTAACAGCTAATGGAATGCGGATCAACAAGAATAAGACAAAGATCATGCACCTATCACGAACACCAAGTAACGTAGATGTAGAATTAGAAGGTCAGACATTGAAACAGTGTAGAAATTTCAAATACTTAGGAGTAGAGTTTAGTGACCAAAACGATTCAAAACTGGAAATAACTACCCAAATATAGAAATTCAGTAACAATCTGTATCTGCTCTACCCACTAATGAAAGACAGAAATATACCTCGCAAAGTGAAAACCATAATATACCTCTCTATTTTAAGTCCAATATTGACTTATGGCCATGAATCATGGACATTAATATCAAGAACTAGAAGCCAACTTCAAGCAGCTGAAATGAAAGCCCTAAGACTCATAAAAGGTGTAACAAGACTAGATAGGCTACGAAATGAAGACATTAGAGAACTGGGAGTGGAGGGGATACTAGATTTTGTGGAGAGAGGACAGCTTAGATGGTTTGGACACACCAAAAGAATGGAGGAGGAGCGATATCCTATAATGTTTTTGGAATGGACACCAGAAGGAAGGAGACCGGTAGGAAGACCAAAAATGAGAAGGCTACAAAACATAGAGAGAGGAGTAGAGAGGAGAGGCTCTAGTTTGCGGGAAGTTGATGAGATGAGGCTCTATGATGATCGCCAAGAATGGAGACTGTTCCTGAAGCAGGACGACTGACAGGCCTGGAGGCCTACCTGGCGTCTGGTGAGAAAGGTGAGAAATATGGTGGTTTTACGTTGCATGGAACCAGTGGTTATTCAGCAACGGAACCAACAGCTTTACGTGACTTCCGAACCACATCGAGAGTGAACTTCTATCACCTGAAATACACATCTCTCACACCTCAATGGAATGCCAAAGAATTGAACTCATGTCCACCCAGGTGGCAGGACAAGACCATACCAATCACGTCACTGAGGCGCTAAGTTAAGCTTGCTAACCCACTATTTTAAGGTCAGCAGAAAATATAATGTGTAACTACTGGCACTTGACAGTAATGTATTTTGGTGACTAATTTATTCGATGACTATACTCTGTTTTTTTCCATCAGTCCATCCGCCTGTGGTGTTTGCACATGGTAACACTGCGTTCTGGGCTTTAAATAATATCCTATTTCGAATATCAACGGTGTAATTCGCATACAGTAAATTATTAAAACACTTTTCAGTTGCAAATGTATACCCAGATATCCTTTTATTTACTTACAACTTACACATAGCGTAACTATTTAAAGCCCGGGATGCAGTGTTACCAATACGCAATCACCACAGGCGGATGGACAGATGGAAAAAAACAGAGTATTGTAAACAATATGTTTTAGTTCTCAATCAATATTTCACTTTATATCTATCTTAGTTATGTCCCCTTTTATTGTTTTATTAGTTCCTAAGAAGAGAATATCTGCAGTTTAGTAAAGTATAAAATTATAACTATTAGTGTACTAGTTCTTTGACAGTAGTGTGAAGTTGTGACACTGTTTACTTACTATTGACTATAATGATTTTCCAAGAAAATTTCTTAGTTCACTTTTAATTAGTCATGTCACATTTTATTGTTTCTTAAATTCTTGAAGAATATATTAGTTTCTCTGCGTGTAAAGTATATCTGTGGTTTCTTGGCACTTAACCATCACAGAGTATTGTTAGTTTAGATTTTATGTTATAAAATCTCTTAAAGGGTGTGGATGTGAGTTACTTTTCATTGCAGCTGGCTATTCTTACCATTCCAATCCATCCAGGGTTGGAATGACTTCTAGATTAGGTAGGTGTAAGATATTTTAGTCATCCCCAAATGAAAGTAATGTCATTTCAAAGTAATTAAATATAGAATTAGTTACCTTGCTTCACCTTGCTTCTTCCAGGTACCCTAGATCCAGGATGCACCTGCGATGGAGAGATTAGATGCCACTGTATTAAATCGGGGCATTTACCGACCACATACTCGCCACGCAGATCATGGGTCACCAAGGGGTGACATGCCCACCACCTAGCGAGACGCCCCCAAACTTACTCTGAGAGCATACAAGCAGGTGAGTTCAAAACAACAGGCCTTAGGCCACATCTCACCATCAGAGAAGTTTCACACCTCACCTGGAATACTTCCCCTCACGCCCATTTCCTCTTGTTTCGAGGCTACACCTCATGAGTGTGTAATTTTACTAGTGCTATTCACTCCTTCCCATTGGCACTATTTGTAACCGGATCCAGTTTCAACTAAGGCACATGAAGTTGCAAGGTTCAGTTCAGTCAGCCCATCTTTTATTCCTTATACTGATTTTCTGTTTTCATCCCTTTGTGCAATATCTGTATTTTCCTGTTGAGTTAGCAGCATCGTGTTCACCATTGTGATAGCTCACCTCTGTTCCCATTGTTGCCTGTGACGGTGAGAGAATCCCTTGTGATTAGCATTTACTGTTTTCTTTTATGTTTGAGACAACCCATTGTGTTTAGCATTTACAAATATAATTTATATGGAAGTAACATAAGTGTTTGTGATCATGTAGCATTACTCGAAGCGCCCAGCAATGTAACCTTTTCCCCCTTATAATCACTCAGTAATGCAACTGGCCCCCTGAAGTGATGTGTAACGTAAGATCCCATTACAATTAGATCGGGGGCTAAGTGCTTTGCTTAACATCACACCTATACCTGACCACGTGTATCACACCTGTGTTTATAAACCGCCTTTCATTGCAGATGTGCTGTTGCGTATTTCTGTGGAGGTTAGAATCTTAACCCCATGTTGCTCTGGGACTCATATTCCTTCGTGCTCAATTATCACCATGTCTGGTCAACCCCAGACATAGATTTACGGGACACTGACATCCCTGGTACCCTTCAGGTTTTATCTACTTGCTCTATGTACCCTGTTGTACAAATACACTCAATTGAGCTAACCCTAGAGTTTTGTACAATCTTTCCTCGCTCTGAAGTAGACCCTCAGCTTAAGATTTAGTCCTTGTCCAAGGCACTAGCAGAGTAACAGAGAAGTAGAATCTTAATAATATATAATCATAAAATATATACATGATACATATACAATTATATATATATATATATATATATATATATATATATATATATATAATATATATATATATTATATATATATCTATATACAATAACCTCTTGATCATGACACCAAACACATCCCAGTGCAGAAAAAAATAGTAACTAAGCCAGCCTCATTATCTATAGTTTTTAAAATAACTGCATAATATACAAAAATGGGAACTAACAGAGAAAATGTCACTGAGAGAGAGAGAGAGAGAGAGAGAGAGAGAGAGAGAGAGAGAGAGAGAGAGAGAGAGAGAGAGAGAGAGAGAGAGAGAGAGAGAGGTTGTTTGGTAAAATGATGTAAGTTTTACTGTCTGTACTGTATTCTTGTTGCATTCTAAGTGTTTTCAATCATTTATCTAATGTAAATTGTACACTATTTACAACACATAACATACAACTGGCTAATGATATGCCTTTGCCATATTTACACCACGGAACATAGAAAGAATACGTAAATAACAGTGAAGTCTAGCAAGGATGAAAGAAAGAATATGTAAGCAACAAGAATACAGTTAGTAAAACTTACATCATTTTATAATAGAAAGTTCCCCTCTCTCTCTTTGTGTGTGTGTGTGTGTGTGTGTGTGTTACAAGAGGAAAGCTTTAACATTTACCAAATATCCCTACTACACTAACAAGTGGTATATAACCGTTTGAGGTGAGCTTTGCACATCATTTTACATCTGTATGATTACTGTCGAATTTTTGCCATTTAATGCAGACTAGTTCAGCGGTCACCAACCTTTTGAAATTCATGAACCACTAATGTATTATTTTAAATTTGGCGGACCGCTAATATAAATTAATTAAAAGCTAAATACGTTTATATAATAATAATCAGAAAACTTTTTATTTTAGTAATCTGAAATGCACCTATTAAATATAACAGTTATAGTTTGGTTGTTAAGAAAAAAATTAAAATTTGAAATTTAAGTATTACACAATTTAGTGTGACATTTGTTCCTGCTTGTTTGTTGATTTTTGGATCCAATGACGTTACTACAGGACGGAGAGCTGTTTCTATTTGGAGCAGAGATCCAAATTTTTAATGCTAAATCGCCCCAAGATGATAAATCTAATATTAAAAATGCTAAATTGGCAAAACTGGGCTCTCTGTCTTCTGTGCAATTTTTGTATCAGGGTTGCCTGAAAAGGATTAAGAAAACATACAAATTGAAATAAATGTCCAAATATTTCTGCGGACCATCAAAATTTCTTTCACGGACCACCAGCTGGCGACCGCTGGACTAGTCTATATGTGCAGTCGCATCGAGAATCTTCGGTAGGTATAGGTGAAGTTCGAATGATTGAAAGGTTGCTGTGTGTATGTGTGTGTGTGTGTGTGTGTTTGTGCATGCTCAATTCAGGCTATCCTGAAATTATGTAATATAAATATATATATATATATATATATATATATATATATATATATATAATATATATATCTGTGTGTGTGTGTGTGTGTGTGTAATTTGAGAGTTGCCTGCACTGAGCACTCTTTCTTCTACATGAACTGGCCTGTCATGCGAGAAATTCGGTAAAGAGCACCTTGGCAAAACTGGCTTGAGTTTCACTCGCAAAAGTTCTTCCGAAGAATTTATTACATAATTCTTCCTCTTCCTGCAGACTTTCTAAAAGTGTTTATACTCGAATATGATTTATAATATTTCCACACTTGAGTTAAATATTCGCCCACTTTCCTGACACTATAGTTCCTGATTCACATTCATACGATACACTCGCTACCTCCAGTCACGCCATGATGAGGTAACAGACAACAGTTATCAAATCAGATTCTTCTATGCGGTCGTCCACCAAAAGATTTGTCTAGAAGAAGGCTGTGCATTTCTCAAGTAGCCCGTGCGAAGGATTTCTGGCTCACTGTGCTTACAGAGGGCATTTGAGACTGCTATGCTGTGTCACCCGAGGATCACAGCTGCCTCACATTGGTCTTTTGGTAGGCATGATGTACCGAACCTATAAGTCTAGCTACAAAAGGTGACAGACCAGAGGAGAATTATCTGCTTCCTCTCTCCATTCGTCAGTACAAAAGCAAACCACGAAGATCAAAACATTATACTTTCAATCTGCTGTACATTTTTCAAACTGCTCAATACAAATTTAATTCAAGGTATATATATAATATATATATATATATATATATATATAATATATATATATATATATATATATATATATATATATATATCGAACTACAAATGTCCTTTAATATCTAATTCGCTCTACCTCGGAATATATATATTTTCATATATGCTTAATCGAGGGTGGTTTAAGGCTTCACTGCCAGTCCTGGGATGGGAAGTCGCGCCTGTCGATGGCCAATTCTATTATCGCTTAATAAATTCCCCTCGGTTTTAAGCATATATGAAAATATATTAATTCCGAGGTAGAGCGAATTAGTATTAAAGGACATTAGTAGTTCGATATATGTATATGAATCACGGTAATGTGATAGACTTATATATATATATATATATATATATATATATATATATATATAATATATATATATATATATAATATATATATATATATATATATATATATTGTGGGAGTTTTAATAATTGATTTTCAGCTAGCAACAGAGATGACACCATCGAAGGTAGGTTCGTTTCCTAGTTGGGAATTCTCTCCTATTATTTAGACGGAGTCATTTTGACCCTCGTAAGATATATATACACACACTTTTTATGTATTTAAGTACATACGTTAACATACACACATGCATACATTGCTTAAAATCCTAAAATCCTGAAAGTGTACCTGTTTGGTTTAGAATTAAATACCTTCTTCGACAAGCTGGGAAACGTGTCAACGCCGCTAATTATAGGGAAGACTCATCCTTTCATAGGTGCTGGAGTGTAGCGAGGAGGATCTTCCGATAGATGAGAGAGCGGCGCGTCAAGATGAGAGGAGAAGAAAAACTGACTTAAGTGTCAAAGAAGCCCAAGAGTCAAGAATGAGATGTTTTGGGACTGACATGTGGCAGGGGAGATCATGGAAATGGAAGTGCTAGGGACACGGAGACGAAGGCCTGAAAGATGGAGGAATAGAAACGAAGAGTTGCCGCAAGAAAGATATACATAGAAAACGGTCATTAAAAACAGCGGCTCCAACTAGACATTAAGCTGAGTTGTCTGCACTGAACCTCTGTTGGGTCACACTGCCTTTGTCCTAAAGGATGTTGGTTTCATGACTGCAGTAGCAAAACAAACCGTTAGTTCTATACAAACTGGTTTCCTTGATCTCGTGGTCGAGAGAGAGAGAGGAGAGAAGAGGGAGATGGAATCGAGAGAGACGAGAGACGAGGAGAGAGAGAGAGAGAGAGAGAGAGAAGAGACCAGGCATGACTGCTGATTATCAAGCATTACAGTTCCACAGATACAAAAGGACCTACCGGCAGCGAATTAATACGCCACGCCATATGATAGCACTAGTTGCCCAAAGTATTACAGTTGAGGAGAAAGATCGTCACTGGCAATATTTCCAATATTTCAACAACTAAAGTTCAGTTCCAAATTCAAGTGAAATAAATTTTTCATAAACCGTAAACTTCAGACAGATTTTAAATGCATCAATGTTAAAACAATTAACAAATGACGGTAGATAAATACTCTTTACAATGTATGCATAATTAAACAAAGTAATTTACAGTTGAGTTCCTGCATCCTGTTGACTGTATGACAATACGTTTTCTGCGTGCATTCTTTTCTTATTCAAGAGGTCTTCATGAACGCTGCTCCCAAACGCCACTCGGTTCATCATATTCATTCACTACTCTGACTATGATGGTGAAAATCGACTATATGAGTATTACTTCAGACTGAGTGGTCCGATAGCAATTATTGTCAAGTAGAATCTTCTTCAAGCCACCCAACAATGAATGTAAATTACGCTTCCATAAACAGCAAGGATTTCTGGCATTCTAAGCTATTTACAGAGACAACAGGAAGAGTTGCATTACGTAATATCGTGTAGCAAGAACACGGATCTTCCCATTTTGCACAGTTTTTGTGATACAACTTTTACATCTTTTGCACTTTCCAGACTCCAAAAACAAAATCTACTTGAAGTTGTTCGCAAATGGACCAATGCTGAAGGCAGAGTTGTTTATAAAGATGACTGGAAAGGAAGAGAATGATGATCCTTGTCTAAAGAATTTGATTCAATTGCTGATTCTCATGGGTGTCCATAAATCCAAACATGGAAATGTAGCGCAACTATGTAGTCAGGATGATGGGGGAACACTGCAACATAACAATAAAATCAGCGAAGGTTGCAACAGATTTTCCAGGTGTTATGCTTTGATGATGCAATGCAAAGCATACTAAAAATGCTGGAACTACGAATGTTGACAAATGTGTCGAAGATTATCGGGAACTTTGCCAATATCCTATGCCTTGTAGGGATTGTGGGCTTTACCAAGTTTAATGAAATTTTCGTGGAGGGATTAGAAATGGATACAAGAAGTACAAATAAGTCTGTCATCACCAACTACTGCAACTTTATGTCCTGTATCTTCTAAATATCAAGCTAATGGTGATGCAGATATGTCCAGACTGCTGGGTCTTTAGAAGATACCTTCTATTAATCCTCCAGCTTCAGATGAACTATTACATTTAGTTAGCTGTACTTGCCGCAAAGGTTGTCGCCATCAATGTGAATGCAAGAGAGCTGGTTTATTGTGATCATGCACGCGTGGCCAGTGCCATGAAGCTGGATGTGAAAATTCACAACTATTTGGGGCAGGAGATGAACTGGATAGTGAGATGGTATAATATCTATTCAGAAGCATGCACGTACGCTCAGTTTGTGTGGTAATTAAATATGATTAAAAAATTGAATCGATTCCATTTTAATTAATCTCATTGCCTTATTGCCCAAGTATTTAAAAGAAACCAGCTGTAGTCCTTCATGTGTGTGCGTTTAATTTTTTTATATTTCCTTGTTATCTCAATTGAAATATTTTCTCTATCTTTTTAATTTAATCTTTAGACGTGGGAATAAAAGAATATTTGCTACATAATTGAACATAAGATATTTGTGTGATATGGTTCATTAATATAAAAAAAAAACTCGTACTCTCGCATGCATCCTATGTGACTAGAAAAACCTTTTTCTGTTTATTTACGGTGATAACTACTTTATTTTTCTAGATAGATATGTACAAACTTGTATATATATAACTGAAAAAAAGATGATTGTTTTCCATCTTTTGTTCCGAAACATTTGTTCATACAAACTAAAAGTTCTGTAGAAATTGTTTTTGAAAATAAAATATGAAAATAAAATTATGTGGTTTTTTTATGAAACTATTATTGTACGAGATATTCCAATTTTCAGCGAATTCCAATTAGTCGGCAATTATCCAATATGGCGGCCAACACAAGCATGGGAGCCTATGGGACTTTTTATATGTTGTTTATTTCACATACCTTTACATTTGTGCAAAGTTTCAGCTTTTATCTAATTATTGCACTAAAACCATGTACTTTTGCCTGACACTACTAGGCTATGGGTTTTGAATGCAATGAATGCAATAAAGCAGAAAGAACCCATAATAAACCCAAGTGATTATGATCAGTGAATCTGCTTTATCGTCTGTCCTCTCCCCATGCCTGGAGAGAAGGGGAATGCATTCCTTCATACCTTCGAACAAAACAAAACAAAGGACTAAGTGCCAGTCATATAGCTTACCTATCTTAAAAGAAAGCCGGGCTAGCTACCTAACTTGTTGTACAGACAACACGACCCAAAGAAAATATGTCCAAGGACTTGTTGTCAACATCCAATGGGTAAATGATGGTGCAAGTGGTCTGCTGGGACTGCGCCCATGCTCACAATACCTTCTTTCAGAATGCCAAGGACAGGGTGATGCCCCTGACCTCATGACTCTCACTCGAACTGTGCACTAGCCCTCCTTGCTGAACAAGGCATGCACTCACTTGATTATCTCAAAAGAGGCAGAAAATCTCTCTAGGGTTCTTGGACAACAGAGCCAGCAGGTACTGGTCACCTTTCAAACCAGGCAAAATGGTGGAAAACTATGAGTCGAGGTGATCCCGTAGGTTTTGAAGTGTTTCTATGGTTGCCCATGGAACTGGGACCATCATGCAGAGCACCAGCAACATCCTGCTGTGACAAGGGGAAAACAGGTTTATGCTCAGAGTCCTCCATACTTCCATCAGCATATCCACCACACAGGTGTGAGGAGACAACTCCATCCCAATCACCTGTGTCTAACAGCTGAGCTTGTCTGCCACTACATTCTGAGGATCTAGAACACACCTGGCTAACAGCTCTACATAATGGGCCACCGCCTACTCATGCACCATCGTCGTCAACTGTTGCAGTGGAAAACAGACCTCCCTGCTTGTTGATGTATTCGGCTGCCGCAGGTGTTGTTACTCATCCTCGACACATTGTGGCCCATCACTCATTCTTGGAGGAATTCCTGAAGTGTAAGAAAACTACTTTCTACTCCAACACGATGTTGTGCTGATCTTTTTTGTTTACTCAGGGAGAATGCCTTACAAACTACTTTGTTGATGATGTTGTTGGGGTGGAGGGTTGGTTAGGAAAGCCCTATGGAAGAGCCTAAAAGGGTCTAAAAAGGTGTTTCATATTAAGTTAAAGATATAGTAATTAGGATATTTATAATTTATTTATTAGCATGAAAATGTAAAAAGTAAATAATGTGCATGTTAAACCATACAGAAAATGATTTGTAATAAAATATGGCCAATTTATTTCAATTTTTGTTGGTGAAACAGGGCTCTAGTTGATCATAGGTTTTATTTAATTAATTAATTTGGTGTACTAAATCTAGGCTATATTTCTGTTCAATTATTCTGGGTTTCCATTTATAACTGAGAGTACATAAATATGTTTAATTTGTATCCTTTTCATCAATCCTTGTTGTTCGTATAAGTGGTACTAAGTATAAGCATTAATTACAAAGATCACTTCATGTTATGTTAGGAATATAATATTTACAACTTATGCATGATGGGAAAATCTTACACACATCCCAAGTAAGCTGGAGGTCGCATCACACCTTGTTATCCCACACACCTCACACCAACTATTCCAGGTGTGCACCCGACCCCTCACTGAATGCATTTGAGAAGAGCACCATCTTCAGAGGGAAAGTGGCAAGTGGCACTCCTACTATGAAACTCGTAGTCATTCAGCAACCATGCCAGATCCTCTCTTGCGTCCTCTGCGAGAGGAACCAGGAAGAAGGGTCGCTCACAGTAAATCAGAACTCCTTTAACCTCCATTATAGGAAGTGGAGGTGAAGCCACCCATAAGAGACCAGCTTCTACAAGGATGAACAATCTACCACTGACATCCTTGAACTTGCTAATGCAAAAGTCTGCATTCAAATCCCTCAATGCTGCCATATCTATTAGCAGCATGCCCCTGTACCTTAACCTCACCTTGGGAATGAGATCCACATTTCCGTTATTCATCATGATCCCTAGACTGTAACAAAACTTAGAGAAAGACCCTCCTGTAGCAACTGCAACCAAGAGCTCCCAAGGATTAGGCAATCATCAAGATACCTCAGACAACATATTCTATGTGAATAGGCCCAAGCAGAAACTGGTGTGAATACCTGAATGACCACTTAGGAAGTAGTTGAAAGGCCAAACAGTGCCTTAAACTGGAAGACCACCCCTCCAATGGCAAAACAAGAGGTATTTCCCAGAAAACCCCTGAATGGGTATTTGGAAATATGCAACCTTCAGGTCTGTCGAAAGCATGATGTCACTCTCTCTTGCTGCGTTTGGGTGTTTTGATGGGCTGGGTGAAATCACTTTCATGGGACCCTTGGACTGCTCTTGTTCCCCTGCTGGAGACGACTGAAAGATCACCTGACTACTCCTTTCTCACCTGCTCTCACTGTGCTGAGGCACAGGGTCACAGACTGATGGTCCAAGAACCCTGATTGGACTGGTACAAGTAGCCCTGGGCCAAGAATAGAAAAGAATATAGAATTAAGGCCAAAGGCCAAGTGCTGAGACCTATGAGGTCATTCAGCGCTGAAAGGGAAATTGACTGCGGGAAGTTTTGAAAGGTGTAAAAGAAAACCTCACAGTTGTATTATGAAACAACTGTTAGAGAGGGTGGAAAGTCAGATGGCAGAAAGAATATCAACAGAGGTACAGCAATAGGAATGAAAGAGGTTGCATCTTGGGGTTGAAGGGATGCTGCAAAGACCCTAAGTAATGGCTAAAGTGCACTACATGAAGAGCACTAATGACACTAACCCCCTATGGAAACCCTAGGGCCAGAGGACCCTGGAGTAACTGCTGCATTTTTGCACCAGGCAACAGATGCAGCACTATTGCAGTATCACTAGCAAGATCCCCATTGGCCCTTACTGCAAACTAGGAGTGACAATTGAGTGCCCTATAAGATTTCCTACAGATAGAGACAGCAGCACCTGATGAAGACAATGGTGATGGCAACTTCCTCTTTGACTTCTTCAGAGGAATTGGGATCAAAGCCAAAGACAAGGAACAAAGAAGTACCATTCCAAACTCCTCAGGACAACACTGATGACACACTAGGGGTAACAGTATACATAAGGGTGGTATGAGAGCCAGTCAAGAATGTGACCAGCAAAACTGTCATGGTCACTGTTGAAGCAGTCACAGGAGTCACTTTACCAGCTGGGTGACCAGGCAAGGAGGAAATACTTGGCTCCCCCAAGAGACCAAAGAATGGTTGTAACTTCTTGAGCCTCTCAGCATCCTCAGTAACTGAAAGACAAGTAAAGTTAGTACAAGAAAACTTCTTTTTGTCCCAATTGTGTGTCCGCCAGCAGAAGACCCCTTCGAAGTGGAGATGACAGAGTGAATGTCCTCCCACTCGGATGGAGTTTGGAATAGAAAAATGTGCCTTGGTCAACATACAAGACAAAGTGACAAGGACTAAAGGGATAAAGCTATCAAATGGGAATAGCATCAAACACACAGATGAGACAGGATACAAATACCTGGGAATAATAGAGAGGATACAAAATACCAAGAGATGAAGGGCATGATCTGGAAAGAATATATGCTGACTCAAGGTGATACTCAAGTAAAACTCAATGCCGGAAATATGATGAAAGCCATAAACACATGGGCAGTACCAGTAATCAGATACAGTGCAGGAGTAGTAGAGTGGACAAGGGCTGAACTCCGCAGCATAGACCAGAAAACTAGCAAACACATGACACTGCACAAAGCAGTACACCAGAGTAAATATGGACAAACTATACATAACACGAAAGGAAAGAGGGAGAGGAATGATAAGGATAGAGGAATGCATGAACATCGAGACCAGAGCATGGGGGCAATATCTGAAAAGCAGTGAAAACGAGTGGCTCAGGAGTGCATGGGAAGAAGGACTGATAAAAGCAGATGATGACCCAGAAATATACAAGACGGGAGAGTGATAAACAGAAGAAGAATGGCACAACAAACTAATGTACAGACAGTACATAAGACAAACTAAAGAACTGGCCAGCAATGAAACATAGCAATGGCTACAAAGGAGAGAACTCAAGAAGGAAATAGAAGGAATGCTAACAGCAGCACAAGATCAGGCCCTAAGAACCAGATATATCCAGAGAACAATAGATGGAAATAACATCCCATCCATATGCAGGAAGTGCAAATAACATCTCACCCATATGCAGGAAGTGCAATGTGGAAAACGTTACCACAAAGCACATAGCAAGCAAATGTCTGGCATTTGCACGGAAACAGTACAAAAAGAGGCATGAATCGGTAGCAAAAGCCCTCCACTGCAGCCTGTGCAAGAAACACCAGCTACCTTGCAGTAATAAGTGGTATGAGCACCAACCTGAGGGAATGACAGAAAACAATCAGGCAAAGATCCTCTAGGACTATGGTATCAGAACAGAGAGACCATAAGTGACGTTGACTGAAAAACCAAGAAAAAAGTATCACTCCCCAATGTCCCAATACCATGGGACACCTAAGTAAATGAAAAAGAAAGATAAAATTGATAAGTATCAAAACCTTAAAATAGAAGTAAGCAGGATATGGGATATGCCAATGGAAATTGTACCCATGGACACTAGGCACGATCCCAAGATCCCTGAAAAGGAACCTAGAAAAATTGGATGCTGAAACAGCTCCAGGATTCATGCAGAAGTGTACTCATGGAAACAGCACACATAGTAAGAAAAGTGATGGATTCCTAAGGAGGCAGGATGCAACCTGGAACCCCACACTTTAAAACCATGTAGTCGAGTAGAACGACTGTGATAGACTAAAAAAAAAAAATTATAATATAATAATAATAAAACTTGAACATGCACTACAGGAAATAAAATATTACTTTGAGTAAATTTACTTAGGTATACTTTATATTCACAAGTTAATATTACAAAGTATATTTAGCTTTAAGTCATGAGGCAGGAATATCAGCTGTAAGACCCAAGTGACCATGTGCAAGACGAGTTACATCCACAAAAATCTTGCACCTAGCAAACTTGGAAGCTATGAAAGCTATGTCACAGACATCAGTAGCATAGCTTCACCCCCCGTGTGACTTAAAATCTTAAAGTGGTTATCTGTTCTTGCTCGTTAATACGACTTCGTCTACATTCCTTTATTATTTTTCTTTCTTTCTGAGTTGGAGTAATAAGAACACACATCTCCTTTCTATGGGTTTTATAGTCCAACTAGCTACAGCAGTGTCTCGCCAGCACGGGTGTGTGAGGACCAGAGAGTAAGACAGGTAGCTGGGTACTGATGATTTACTACAGACGAACTGGGTTGACATAGACAGGTGCGGACGGAAACGTAATGTCCGTCATGCACGCACAAATAAACAAACAAAAAGGGACTGGGCCCCCACTGTGAATGTGTTTCTTCACAGATGAAAATACATGAATAATATTACACAGAGGGAACGGATTCCCGTCATACATACATCAAAAGAAAGGGTGTAAAATGCTCTACAGAATGGGTAAAGGAACAACGCAGCTTGATGATGAGATGCAAAAAAATATAGAAAAGGCATTGTCCTTACAAATACTCCCCCCCAAAAGACAATTATTATGGAATAAAGATTGGATGAAAAATATCTTGGAGGCAGGAGGCCACCTCGTGTCCTTGTGACACATGCTGTGGGGCGTTATTGAATGCAGAGTCCTTCGGCATTGCTGGCTGACAGGATGCCTCCCCTGGAGGTTGCCTGGGGGTTCTACTGTCGACTGCAGGCAACCAAGACAGCGGAGGGAGCTGCATTGTGTGCGATGGCAGCATGAGACGGGTCGTGGGGACCCCCAAGTATGGCAGCAGTATAGATTGGGCTGAGGAAGTCCCCAGTGTGGCAGCATCGTCCGGTGGGCACAGCAGAACCACAGATGAGGCAGTGGCGTCAGCAGGTCGAGGAAGCCCACAGGTAGTGGCGTCGGCAGGGAGAGGAGGCCCACCACAGGTGCAGCAGCGGTGTCAGTGGGCCGAGGAGGACTACAGGCAATGGCGTCAGAAGGGCAAGTTGATCCACAGGTGTGGCAGCGACATCGGGCAGACCGAGCGAGCCCCAAGAAAGACGGCAGCATCAGGGGGTTGCCTGGGGACTCACATGTGCAGCAATGGCGCTGGGGGAAGGACCAGGGAGGTACCTGTCGTCTCCCAGTTGAGGCAAAGGAGGCCGCGACGTTGGATGGACATTTTGGACCACCGTCTGATTTTGTGTTGGCTGACCAGCACCCAGCTAGCTACTCATCCTTGAAAAATGCCAAAGCACACTGTGCCACAATGGGTTCATTAATGGCGTTGGTTTCGTCCTCAGAATGGAGCTTTCAGAGACCTAAACTGTGGTGCCGTATTGAGTCTGCTAAAGGTTCTCTGAAGGTGAACGGCCGTAATTAGTCCATTAAAGGCTGGGCCTAAACTGCTGTGTCATTGACTCAAGGAGGTCACCAGTTGTGAGGAACCGAGAGTAAGACAGGTAGTTGGATAATGATAATTCATTACAAACAAACTGGGTTGACATACACGGGTGCTGATGGAAACGTAGTGTCCGTCACACATGCACAAACAAACATAAACAAAAAGGGACAGGGCCTCCATTGTTAATGTGTTTCTTCACAGATGAAAATACATGAATAATATTACAGAGGGAACGGATTCCCGTCATACATATATCAAAAGAAAAGGTGTAAAATACTCTACAGAATGGTTAAAGGAACAACACAGCTTGATGATGAGATGCAATAAAAATATAGAAAACGCATTGTCCTTACAAATACTCCCCCCCCCCCCCCCCCCCCCCCCAAAGACAATGATTATGGAATAATGATTGGATGAAAAATATCTTGGAGGCAGGAGGCCACCCTGTGTCCTTGTGACACTTGTTTTGGGGCGTTATTGAATGCCGAGTCCTTCAGCATTGCTGGCTGACAGGATTCCTCCACTGGAGGTTGCCTGGAGGGTTCTACTGTCGACTGCAGGCAACCAAGATGGTGGAGGGAGCTGTATTGTATGTGGTGGCAGCATGGGACAGGCCGTGGGGACCTCCAGGTACGGTGGCGGCATAAATTGGGCTGAGGAAGTCCCCAGTGCAGCAGCAGCATCCAGCAGGCACAGCGGAACCACAGACGAGGCAGTAGTGTCAGCAGGTCGAGGAAGCCCACAGGTAGCGGTGTCAGCAGGCAGAGGAGGCCCACAGGTGTGGCAGTGGTGTCGGTGGGCCGAGAAGGACTACAGGCAATGGTGTCAGAAGGGCAAGTTAGTCCACAGGTGTGGCAGCGACATCGGGCAGGGCGAGCGAAGCCCCAAGAAAGACAGCAGGGTCAGGGGGTTGCCTGGGGGATGAACCGAGGAGGTATCTGTCGTCTCCCAGTTGAGGCATAGGAGGCCGCGACATCGGATGGGCATTTCTGGACCGCCGTCTGATTTTTTCTGGCTGACCAGCACCCAGCTAGCTACCCATCCTCGAAAAATGACAAAGCACACTGTGCCATGATGTGTCCATTAATGGCGTTGGTTTCATGCTCGGAATGGAGCTTTCAGAGACCTAAACTGTGGCGCCGTATTGAGTCCGTTAAAGGTTCTCTGAAGGTGAGCGGCCATAATTAGTCCATTAAAGGGTGTCCCTAAACTGCTGTGTCACCGACTCCAGGAGGTCACCAGCTGTGAGGACCCGAGAGTAAGACAGGTAGCTGGGTACTGATCATTTATCACAGACGAACTGGGTTGACAAAGACGGGTGCGGACGGAAACATTGTCTGTCACGTACACACGAACAAACATAAACAAAAAGGGGCAAGGCCCCAACTTCGAATGTGTTTCTTCAGACAAAAATGCTTGCATAATATTACATAGAGGGAATGGATTCCCGAAATATATACATAAAAAAAGGGAGTAAAATACTCTACAGAATGGGTAAAGGAACAACGCGGCTTGATGATGAGATGCAATAAAAATATAGGAAAAAAGTCCTTACAGGTTTGTTTACATTCTGGTATGCAATGACTGACTTTTAGCATTCACTGATGCCAGACAGTAAATTTATAATCAACAAATTACAAGAGACAAAACTGAGGGTCATATATTTAGACATATTTTAACATAAAACAATACCAGCAATTGAAAGCCACGCTCCACAGCATGGCTACCATACTGTGGCGAACTTGGCATCGCATTCCGGCAGCAGTGGTGCCAGGTCTACAGAAATGTCTGTATTTTTATCTATAATCATCAACAACTATCATGAGTTTTTTTTATTAAACAAGTAGGCTAATTTTGCAAGGGCTATGTTCTTATTTGTTTCAGGGACTAGGGCCGGTGTTTGCCAATACGTATAACTTTCTGGATTTTACAGTAACTTCCCAACTGATTTTGCATTGGCAATAAGTTTCCCAAAGATATCAGCAAAATTTGTTGTTTCATCACCATAGATGAAAGGTAAACTTTTTTTATTAGGCTGGAAATATATCTATGCCCTTTACTTAATGACTGTGGATACCATACACTATTGCTTACTGATAAGTTTGGATTATGTCTCTTAAAAAGAACGCAAGATTAATAGTTATAAAATTCTTTTGGTTTTAATCATCAACAGAGGTGACTTTTGTTGTGGCGGTAATGGCCCCAAGGGATGATGACCTGGGTGAAGGTGCTAATAAACAATCTGGACAACCGTCTCCCCAAAAGAAAAGGAAATATAAGCAGAAATATGTCAATTCTTGGGAATCTGAACAAGAATTTCATGGGTGGCTAAAGAGAGTTCAAAGGGATCATTGTTTGCCTTTTTCTCTGCATGTAATGTCCATCTTGCATTAGATGCAGGTAAACTTGACCTGAAAAAGCATGCTGTTGGGAAAAAACACATTCAGAATTGTTCAATGTTAGCCAAATAACCAACAGTTCTTAATATGCTTTCAGTGTCAGGTAAGAAAAAATTAGAAGACGCTGTGAACGAAAATGAAATTAGACTTGCCACTTTTATCTGTGTGCATGATTTACCAATTAGGGTTATAGAACACATGCCTCACCTCGTCAGAGCTTTATGTCCAGATTCAGATATTGCTATGTATATACCTGTGGTCTCCCATAACTAACATCCACTGTGTGAAATGTAACTGGAGACCACAGCTCTGAACTTCTTGTAGAGCACTTACAAAGTTTGAAATTATCACCAATTGTTGACGAAAGTACTGACAATGGTTATATAAAACATCTGTGCATGACTGCTAGGACGTTTTTGAATGATGAAGTAAAAAATTGCTTTCCCTTGAAAAATGCCAAAGCAGTTTCGCTGTATGATTCCACTGTAAAATTCTTCAATGACCATAAGATTCTATAAAAAGCTAACATAATAGGCTTCGCATTTGATGGGGCAAATGTAATGTTGGGGACACAGAACTCGTTATCTGTAATGCTTAAGAAGGATATACCAGGTCTTTTTATTTTGAGATGAATATGTCCCTCTTTTGCACTGTGTATCCTAGGCTTGTTTGGCATTGACCAGAGAGGTAGAGGACCTCGCCTGTGATGTTTACAGCTATTCTCATTGTAGCCCAAAGCGTATGGGTATTATCACCAAAAAGGACTGGATCCTCCTTTTCCACAACAAATCCTTTACAATGCTCAGGATTAGCAATCAGAAGACAGGCAGGCCGGGCAAGCGGTTCTATTGGATACTTTAGCAACATTGTAAGTATGTGTGGGTAAAGAGTATTACTGATGAATCAGTTGATGATGTGGGATGTTTTGTCTCAAACTGAGATTCCGTCATTTTAGTATATCTGGCTGAAATGTTGCTAAATTATTCAATGTCTAACTTTTGATAAAAAACCGAGGTGATGACCAAGGTAGCACCGCTCTCAGGGTGGCCTAACAGAGGTAGGGAACGGTAGTTTGAGTTGTCTTCTCCTCAGCCAAGATTCGCGTATAGTAAGAGTCCGTCCTATGTGTTAATGTTATCTGTACGTAATTTCATTATCCTAGGGTCTGTGTCTGTTAAACTTTAGTATAGAGTCATTTAGTAACTGCAATGTGGTTATTTTGTGAATCTGTAGCTCAGAATAGCAGATGTGGGGATCAATTTGGGGTATTAGTGAAACTTTTGTGATCTAGTCTTATGAGTCTCATGGCCAACCACGTGGTTAATTTAGTTTGTGATATTCAATTTCAAATAGCCTGTTTTTTTAATAAAATTGTAAATTCCAGTGTTATTTTGCTGAACCTTCGATAAAATCTCCCGATGTTTGTAGGTTTCGCCCTTCAGGCCTGATCATCCAAGTCCCATACTCTCGGAGATTATGGGCTGCTCCAGGAGCAAGAGCCCGTGCCAGCACAAGGCTGAGTTAATCTTAAACAACAACAACATCTCTGAACTTAGAATCAATCCCAGTCGTGGGGAAATCACAACAGGTGGTCTAGAGGAATTATTCCAGTTGTCTGAGAAAGAAAAGCCACATGAATAATTACTATGTTGCCTCTCGTTGCACATGATTGTTTCAAGATTACTCGAGCAATATAATGCACTTAAGCTTTATTTCAAGGAGGCTGTCTTCACGGAGGCTGCCCTTGAAGAAAGACTATTAGCCTGTAAAAGTATTCTACCTAAACTTAATAACCTCATAAGTAGACTGTATCTTGAATTATGTTTTGCCCATCTTCAATAACCTAAATAAACAGATGCAGCCAGATTCACAAATTACATAGTTCTGTATTTCATTGCTACCTAACAATCTTGAATTGTTACATAAAAGACGATTGTCTAAAGAACAAACCACTTGTTTGTTTGTTTGTATGGTGTTTTAACATTGCATGGAACCAGTGATTATTCAGCAACGGGACCGTTGGCTTTACGAGACTTCCGAACCACGTCGAGCGGGAACTTCTGTCACCAGAAATACACATTTCTAACTCCTCAGTGGAATGCCGAAGAATCGAACTCGCGGCCACCGAGGTGACAGGCCAAGACCATACCGATCACGCCGTTAAGGCGGTAACAAACCCCTTGGCAGTATTGCATTTGCTGACCCTAACAAATTTAATTAGTTAGAAAATATGCATCTTTTTGCTCAGGTTGGTATATCACTTTCGAAAGATCATGAAATAGCACCACAAAGTAATCATGCATTCCATCAGCATTGCTTGTCACTTTTTATCAAAGCTGCTACCCAAATATGCTATAGAAGATTTCTTTCAATAACCCAGTCTTTCAGTATCTATAAGTAATAAACCCTATGGTTGGGAAAAGCAAGACTTTGACATCTTTTGCAACCCTTAGGGCAGCTTTTCCATCCCCTTCCTTGTCCCTGACAATATGGTGCAAAACACTGACGATGAATGGATGTCACTGCTAAGTTCTGATCTAATGACTATCCCCAATGATGGTACGAGATGCTAAGTCTGGCAATGGAAAACCCTTTTCCCTCATTTATCTTACTTCATGTTCAACTTGCTGTCTCTCCTATATTCCAGTGCAGCAGTTGAAAGAGTACTATTCTCTGCTGTAAAGTCTAAAAACTAAACTAAGACATAGGTTAGCTACAGAAACGATCAGCGGTCTGTTCCACAAAACGATTGTTAGGTTTAAATAAAAGTGTTTTAATCTACCAATAGGCAAGAAACAATCCTGGATAAAATGAATAACAATATGTACAACCAAGACGTAATTAAAAAGGAAGCTGAAGGAGAAAGTGAGGAATATTAGCATGTTTCTTCCAGAGTAGAGGAAGTTTTGCGTATAAGACCAAAGAATCATTTTCTTTGTTATAGGCTCTTGTTCTTGTAATGAGTTTTTGATATAATATTCTAAAGGTTTTTGTAGTTTTCTAAATTAATTGTCTAAATTCTTGCGGGGTTCGCTATTTCCTGTATTCTTATATTTATCAGTTTTCTTAATTGATTTATCTGTAAGAGCAAATAAATAAGATATTAAACATCTACAGGAATTTCAGGAAATATGGACAAATATATATATATATATATATATATATATATATATATATATATATATATATATATATATATATCTGAGCAGGAACCTTTTGGGTCCTTGTCAATTTCCTGCAATGATGGTGAACATTTGAAAGTTACAGTATGTAATACAGTATGTTTACTTTTTCTTAACTCGACGTTGTCTACAAATTATATGACCAACTGTTTCTTATTCTCATTCATAATGTTATGTTAAAAAAACAAATCCTCACTATCGAGATGTTTATGTGGGGGGAGATTGTATTTATTCAACAGACATCCAGCGTTTCTTTGAGATATGTGCCTACCAAGTTGAACCCTGCTGACAGTCTATCAAGGAGGTGTCATAATATCACATGTGGCACAAAGGTCACCCCCTTTTCTACATTGTGTGGGAGAGCCAAAGTCGCGAGTGAGAAGACCATTACACATGAGCAAGCTGATCATCTAACTGTTGCTGCGGCCCTCCAAAAGTTGAGGGTAGAAACTGCCATGATTCCACCTGCTGAGATATGGGACATCGTGGGAAGTACAATAGAAATTTGAATTTTTATTGAATGTCATGAATATAGTACTGAAAGTCCTTAAATCTAGGCATAACCCTTTTTTGAAAATAGCTAGGCTAGAGCAGAGGCATTATCTGGCCAGTACTTGTGCATATTTAAAAGATGGGACGAAGGTCCCAATGACACACAATTTTGTGACCCAACTAGGATTGGTAATGTACGATGGGGTTATATACACAAGAAGTAGATTGAAAGACTTAGAATCTAAGAGTTGATTAGTTTTGCTGCCAGCAAACAGCAAGTTAGTCATTAGTTACCTGAATCTTCTACATAAAGTAAATTTGCAGTGTGAATGCATGATGGGTATCTTTTGACAGGAATGTTGGTGTCCAGAACTGAGGTCCAAAGCAAAGAGAATTGTATACTCTTGTAGAGCATGTATGATCACCCTCAGGCCTCTTCAGACCCATCCACCTCCTCCTCCTCTACCCAGTGAAAGGATGCAGATGACCAGACCCTTCAACAACGTCGGAATGGATCACACTGGTCTGATACAGACCACAAAAGGAGTAAGCTATGTGTTCAGTATCACACGCATGAGCACCCATGTGGTGTACCTAAGTTTGGTGGCAACTTGGAAGCGGTGACGTTTATTTTAGCCTTCAGATGTTTCTCTGCGTCACATAGGACCCCAACCGTAATTATGTCCGATAACCATCAGAACTTAAGAGCAGACAGTAGTTTTCTTCAGGAGCTGTATGAAGATGAAATGCTACAGTTCCTGAGAAAAAAGGGCATACAATGACGTTTTCAGATGCTCCAAGTGCCATGGAAGGGCGGTTTCTTTGAATGTCTCATCGGGGTGGCGATGCATACCTAACCTTGAGACGACCTTCCAAAGGAAGTCCTTCCCAGAAGATCAAAGTAAGAACACTAGTGAAGGAAGCAGAGGCAGTCGTCAACAACAGGCCTCTAATGTAAGGAGGGGATGCTCGCTAAGATGAAGTCCTCACCCCTCTCACCTTCTATGAGGCTCTATGATTAGTTTGATGGCGCCATTGCTCCCATAAGAGGACCTAAATGGAACATTAACATTGAGCAAATTAAGGGATCAATATCATTGATTGAGTGATGCCCTTAAAATGTTCCAGGAGCAGTGGCAATGAGAATACCTTTCCTCCATGCAATCAAGGCATGATTACAAGCAGGGGAGGAAGACTAACCTCCGCAAGGAAGAAATCATACTAGTCAAGCTAGACGCAAGCATGCATAGTGGCCTTTGGGTGCAGTCACAGAGATTTATCCTAACAAAAACGGGATCATAAGATCAACGAAGGTACTGTACGAGAGTACTGAGACCTTGTGAGCAACAGAACACCTCGTTCTCCTAGAAGTCAGTTCCCACAACGACAGCAAGGATGAGGTGATATGATGGACACAGATGGCATTGATGCAAGCGAGAACGACGTGGAGAGAGACGCGAGACCCAGAAACGGAGGTTACAGAGAGAACATTAGGGGGAGAGGGGGTGTGTTAGATGCTCAAGGTATTAAAGAGACTGAGACCGTGCAAACGTCGTGTCATCCACGACCGAGATGTCGAAAGTGATAAAGATGAATCGCCAGATCTGTGCGAATCTGAATCACTACATGGACAAGTTGACCAAGGTGGCAATCAAAGTGTACAGAGCCACATTAACTCAATATGAAAAGATGCGTAGATGGGTAGAAAAGGGAGATGTGTGATTGTATTGCTAAGAACAACCATGGAAAGGATAATAAAATTTGTAAGTGTAGCTGCCAGAAGAGGGCTGAAGAGAGGAGTCCTAGAAAACGGGAATTGTAAATAGTGTCGTCATAGTAACCACTCTGGAGAACCTAACCTTGTGCCAGCCAAGTCACATGCTGTGCAGGTGGTGAGAGCGTAGGTAATGATTGTGACGGTGTAAGAAATTCTTTGCTATTGTGAAAGGTGATCACATATTTGAACTGTTTTGATGTTGATGTTTTTGCCGAAAGATGTCTCCTAACCTGGGAGCACTCACAGTTGAGACATGCTGCCACTGTTCTAAACTTCTAAATGCTTAACTTTAAGGCCAGATTTCCCTAGTGTAGAGAACATTGCAAAAAGGTCGTATCCACCTTTTAGCAACAAACCTTCCACAATGTCAGGTTATAGCAGGAAGAAGGAAAAGTGCAGCTAGGTGATCGGAGTTTCGTATCTGTGTATTTTTTCTGTGCAAGTAAAAACTTGGTAATAATTAGACTAAGAAAAAAACCAACCAGGCAGGTACGTGACCGTTAGTTCTCCTCTGCTAGCCGGGTTTATTACTAAGTTTCATTGTGTAACTGTGTTCAACACATGTTAAATTTATCTGTTTGCATCTATGTTAATATTGGATTAATAATTAACTTGGGTTGAGTACCATTCTACTAATTACTGTCTTGGGATTAGTATTTGATAGTGTTTTTATGTAAATTTTGTAATGGTTTTGGTTAAAAATCTCTCTACGATACTTGTACGAATTCCTTTGTGCAATGAACACATTGCACTCAACAATCCTAAGTTTGAGTAAAGTCATGTGAATTTAGCCAATTATCAGCAGTGATTTGCTATTTCCTGATAGGATTTCTGCTTATTAGCATGTTATACAGTTTATTTTTGTAATAAAACCTCAAAAGTCCGTTGTTTATAACTCCAAACTTGTGTCCCAGAGTTTAGCCCTTAAGGTCTTACCATCTTCTCACTACATAAAAGCATCCCTAAAATTTGCGACAGACTGCCATAAAGAATTGTCATCATTAAAACGAGCAAATGTTCAAGTGAAAAGCCATTCTCTGGCTGAGCCAGTTTCCAAACAACTGTACATGCACAAACGAAAAGTCAACACCTTTATTTCCGCTAAGTAGAATCCTTTATAAATTGTAGCTTTCGACACTTTAAAATCCCTTTATGCTCTTGATTCCAAAAGAGGATAAAATATAGCCAATATATTACATGAAATATTTAGAACATGAAGTTTTAGGGTTAAGTCAAAGTAAGACGAAACAATAGGTAACGCTTTGAAATCCAGTAACAATTTTAAAGTAGATAAACAACATGCATCCACATATGCTAAACAGTACTTCACCGATGTCAAAGGTACAAAAATAAAAATAACAAACAGCGCAGAAAAAAACTACATTCATATCACATTCAATCATGATTCCGTTCAATACACCAAAATCCTATCTGTATGAAGTACAATTACCTAAACTGATGCACTTTTATAATAAATCCGGAAACCATTGTGATCACAATCCTGTATTTTAAATGAACACTTGATATTTCACTAAAAACTAGCTTGATCACTAATGCTGGCAATGAAATTTTCTATTCTAACAGTTGTCACAAAATCATGTATAGCAGACTGGGACAATCAGAGATAATGTATCAATATATCCAACTGCCAAAGGGAAGATCTTGAACTTAAAAACCTCTAGGCATAACTGACTCTGGCAACAAATCACAACTGTCTGGTGCAAATAGCAATGAGACCATCATGAATAATCTAAAGAAGACATTATTCAAGAGATTATTAATAATGTCATAACGGGAAAAGAATGTTGTCTCCGACTATTTGCAAACAAAAACACAAATGGAAAAACTTACACTGGTTGGTATTCATCAGATGCAATGTTGAACTTCCTCAATGTGTCATTGTCTAATCTCTAGTCACGGCATAATACATGTAGGTAGTACATGGATGGGTGAAATCCACAACGGTATGTGCCGAAGTTGGTGTAACTTGCATTAATATGTGCACAAGTGGATGAAACTTCCAACTTACATTATATGTACAAGTGGATGAAATTTATATGATGGGTGCAATCTACATCAGTAGTGGTGCTACATGCTACAGTTACATTAAAGGATGCAAAATCCTTTAATATGTACCACCGCCAGGTTTCCACATGAAGACGTCACCATCCAGGAGACATGAACTGGCACAAAACTGGGAGAAAATAAAACGACTTAAAACATTATTTAAATTTTCATTAATGAATTATAACGACTCACTTCATGCCTCCCTGGGAACCACTACTACTGACTATGATAACCTATTATGAAATGTGCCAAAACTTGTGCTAATGGAAACTACTTGTAAGAACTGACATGATATCAAAGAGTCAAGGGTTGGCAATTTTGGAAAATGCTAAAGGGGCTGTGACACTCACCCTTCATGGCTTCCACCTCACACGCTCTGACTCCCATTTGTGGTAAAAGTTGCCCTAATTTGAGTGAAACTAATAACGAACCTGCAAAGGGGAAAAAAGATATTTATGAAGAAAAACATGAAATGGGAAAAATAAACACATAAATAAGTTTAATGTTCACATCCAAATGAAATCTCAAAAGATTTACAAGATTTTGCTCCTACACAAGAGAGTGAATTTATCATTAAAAATACCTTGCCATATGTCATTTTGGCAAACATAAAATTATCTTATATTTATTTAATCTAAAAAAAAACCTGCAGCAGAAGTCCAGCCATAACCTCCCCTGATCAACCCCCAACCGTCCCCCTCCCCCGCTGATGACATTAACGTCCCCATCTTGATAAAACATTATATGCTGATTAAAAAGGCAGGTGTGAATATGTAGCCAAATTGATCAACCTAACCAAAAATACTAAATTCCCCTTGAAATCGCTTGGTGTACTGAAACTATGTTGAGACTTACGTATACACCAAAAAAGTGAATTCATAAAATAACACTGATTACATTTTATGCCTGAGCTTCACTTTACAAACAATGGAGACGCCTTGTCACCCCTCGGCCCTCTTTTGGAGATTATGGTTACACTGTCCAGTATCTGGGGGTCCCGTCCTGACCAGACGTAACCATTCCAATTTGCTTTGAGCCAAGGTATCAGATTGAGAGGAGGCATGAGGTGGGGATTAATGTAAAGGACCTCAGATTTGTATTAGTTAGGAAAAATACAACTTACTTTTAAAAATTGTGATCTGTTCCTACATAATATACAAACCTTCCGTCCTTTGCATTAGGAAGACACTGGTTGGAGGGAGGAATCTGGGTGAGCTTCTGTGAACTGACTGGTATTTGCCACACCTGAATTTCCTTCCTGGTTGAAAGAGCGATGAAGGAAATTAAGCCTTTGACCATTTGATTGGAGTATAAGAACTGTGGGATCAAAAGTCAAACTTCTGGGCCATTTTAAAATGTGGGAGGTGAATGTAGTCACATAAGAAAAGGCAAAACAAGAACAATAATGTCAGAGATAATAAGGCAAATACAAGTATTGGGTTTTGTCTTTTGTCAAAACCCCAATCTCCCCATGCTAGGAGAAGGAGAGGATATATGCTTCTATAATCAAGTCAAAGAACATAGAATGGATGCTATAAGTTAGTCTTACCTGCATCATTTGCCTTCTAGCATGTAACAGCCAGTTCACTCTCTGCCAGAACGAAGAGTAGGATGAATAGGAGAAGAAAGAAAGAGAGCCAGTCACACTCTCATTCATACTTGCATTCATACCGTACATCATAGGCAAGATGCAACCTTGTCTTGTTAGAGGAGCTGGCTAAGCTGTACAACCTGAGCAGCCACCACAGGTCGCAAGGAAAGTGTCAAAGGCCTTGTGGGCCACATCCCAAACATAAAAAGTGAAGGTGGTCTGACGCGACCACACCCCTGCTTCAGTGCCCAAGGAACCGACAGGTTCTTGCGGAGTGCAAGGGAAGGTGCAATGCCCCAAACTTCATGCTCTAAGACGAGAGGTAACAGTGTCTCTCCTGCCTTTGAATGAAGGAACCATTCTGTTCCTATCACTTCTTTCTGGCAACTAAGCCTGTCGGCCACTACATTCCTCTTGCCCAGATGTACCCAGCTGATAGGTCTACCGAGTGAGCCACCAATCACTCATCCAGCTGCATTGCCAATTGGTGAAGTGGGAGGGATAAGAGACCCACCTGCTTATTGACATATGCCACCACCATGGTGTTGTCGCTCATGAACACTATGGAGTGTCCCATAACTCGATCCTGGAATTCTTGGAGGGCAAAGAAGGCTGCCTTGAGTTCCAGGATATTGATGTGAAGGTGGTTGTGATGGTTTCACACACCTGAAGTCAGAAAATCATCCCGTTGTGAACCCCAGCCCTCAGTCGATGCGTCCAAGAACAGAATTATGTCTGGAGGTGGAGTATGCAAGACAGCTCCTATGAAGAGGTTCCTGTCGTCCCTCCACCAGCCTAAATCCTCTCTCACATCCTCCGACGGGGGAATGGGAAGGGATTGAGGGTCTCGAGCCTGGAACCAAAACCCTTTGAGTCTCCATTGTAGAGACCAAAGGTGAAGCTGCCTATGAGGGACCAGCTTCTCCTAGGAAGACAGGTGACCGATTACGACTTGCCATTGCCAAGCTTCCTGCTCCTGCAAAGACAGGAACAGCTGTGCTGTGTTCCTGAACTTGCTGATACACGAGTCCGAGGGGAAGACACTTGCTACTCCTGTATCTATTAGCATGTTCAGATACTTTATGGGTTCGAAGTCAGACTTCTCGAAATTTATCACAAACCCCTGATTGTGACAAAAATCGAGGGAGGTCCCAGTCTGGTAGCAACTGCGAGCAGGAGCTCGCCAGGATGAGACAATCGTCGAGATACCTAAAGAGATGTATTCCTTGTGAATGGGTCCAAGCTGACACAAGGGTGAACACTCACATGAGCACCTGAAGAGTGGTTACAAGACCGAAACAGAGTGCCCTAAATTGGTATACCATCTCCTCAAGGACAAAGTGAAGGTACTTGCGTGATGACAGATGGATTGGTATTTGAAAATACACATTCTTCAAGTTCACCACAAGCATGAAGTTACTCTCCCTGATAGAAGAGAGCACCAAGCATACAGTTTCCTTCATAAACCAAATCTGGCAAACAGAACGGTTCAAGGGAGAGAGGTCTATCACTGGTCTCCAGCCCCTTGAGGTCTTCTCTATGAGAAAGACCTGGCTGTAAAAACCTGGAGAGTGATGACGAATGATTTCTGCAGCTCCCTTGCTCAGCAAGGGTTGCACTTCTTGTCTCAGGAGTATCCACAACCTAAGTCAAAAGACCCTTAAGTCCTTCCAGGATGCAGTCATCCTGATACAAACTCCTTAGCCATAAACCCTCGATCCTTCTTGCACTACTTGGGCACACGACTGGTCTGGTCCAAAGACTGAGCCAGGAACATAGGTCCTCGCAGTCAAACTCTGAGGAGAGCACTCTTCAGTGTTCCTCCTGCTCACCTCGCCCTTCCCAGTATAACACCAGGATGTAGAGAGAACAGGAGAGGAGGATGAGACGCTCTCGCCTGACCTATTAGCAGACCTAGCAAAGGGGGTGAGTCACGAGCAGTCATCAACTTGCGGTAATGACTACACCACAAGTCTAGGTGAGGGTTGTCGCCTTGGCAAAATGCTGTCCTAAGGAGGGCGCAGAGGTTCTCACCCACTAAATGTATTGCTCCTCTCCACCGAGCAAGAGTACTTATGTGGATGCAAGCATTGAGGTAAGCGAAGCTGAGCTTGCCACTGATTGTGAGAACTTGCACCATCCTCTCGACACACCACAATCTTCTTTGAGGCCGAAACCTCACGAGAAGAAGCCTGTACAGTGGTTTCCCCGTATTTGCGGGGGATGCGTACCAGACCCCACCCCCCCCCGAATTGTTAGAATCCGCGAATGTTTGGAACCCCCCTCTAAAAATGCTCATAAACTCCTATCCTGAAAATGCAAACGCCAAAGTATCCCTAAAAAGACCATCCTTCATCAAATATACATAAAATGTCCTATTATGGTTCATATTAATCTTTGAAATATTATTAATACTGTTTTAAAGTAAATCTTACATTTTATGGTTATACATAAATACATACTATGTACGTACTGCATGACTTAGTTACGTATGTAAAAGTAATTCAGTCCCCCCATACGTATTCAGTCATGCACGTTTTCTTTCATACTGTTACTATTTGAGACATCCATTTTCTTTTTACAAGGAAAGCAATTGTATGTGAAATCACAAATGTCCACTTAAAGTATTATCCTACATCAAATATACTATTGAATTGGTATTATTAATATCATTTTAAAGTCATCTTAAACATTTTACCATTAGAAATATATAAACTGCCAATAGCAGAGAGAGAGAGAGGAGAGAGGAGAGAGAGAGAGCGAGAGAGAGAGAGAAGAGAGAGAGATAACTCCTTACGATTTCAATAGATAGAAATGAACGTCTGTAGGCAACTTTTTTCCCCTCCCATAAATACATATATTTCTCTAGAGAAGAAAGGACTGTGCAATTATGTTTGTCTGTCTATCAATTCTTTTGCTGAGAGCGAGAGAGATAAAAGATGGAAGAAATAGAAACACCAAATGTATACCTTATGTAACATCCTGCATCAAATTTACCTTAAATTATTATCATATTACTGTATTAATCTTAGAGATCGTATTAAAAATTTATAATTATTCAAAGTAATCCTAAACATTAGTAGCCCTCAAAGGTACATACTTACATATGTACTTATAACACTTGCAGCCAAGAGAGACAGAGTTACCACTATGACAAGTATCTTGTGGAGAGAGAGAGAGAGAGAGAGAGAGAGAGAGAGAGAGAGAGAGAGAGAGAGAGAGAGAGAGAGAGAGAGTTGTCCTTACAGTATTTAAAAGAGAGAAATGGAATGATTATTGTATTTAAAATACTCACATATGAATTTTGTACTTACAGTTATAGTATTATTATTGGAAAATATTAATGATAAACTTATTACATACATGTCCATGAAAATGATCTCATCTCAGTAAGAGAGAGAGAGGAGGAGGAGGAGAGGAGAGAGACGAGAGATGGGAGAGAGAGAGAGAGAGAGAGGAGAAGCAAGATTACATAAAAAAAAAAACCCATTAAAATTCGTTGACCATTGTAGGCATTGTATACTTTCCCAGCTCCGAGCGTCACGGAGGTTATGAAGGTAGGGAAACTGATACAGAAAAAGACAAAGGGAAGAATTTTCATTTGAAATTTGTTATCGTATTATTACTACTTCTATTATTATTATTATTATTATTGAAAAATAAAATAAACACGTGCATCTACCATAAAATTCTCTCATCTCAGTAAGAAGAAAGAGGAGCTATCCTTACAAGTGAAATGGAAAGGTCATTTTCATCTCTTTAAAATACTACCATTATGAATTTTGTAATTACAGTTTTATTATTATTATTATTATTATTATTATTATTATTATTATTATTATATAATAACTGAAATTATCAATAAACATTTTACATACTAGTACCATAAAAATTCTTTCATCTCGGCAAAAGAGAGAGAGAAGAGAGAGAGAGAGAGAGAGAGAGAGAGTTTTATCTCTCTGTTCTCTCAAAAATACTTATAAAGCTTCCAGCGAAAGAGAGGGAGGGAGTTACCACTATGACACATTATCTTGTGTGGCAAAAGAGAGAGAGAGAGAGAGTTAACCTTAATTAAAAGTGACATGAATAGATTAGTATTGTATTTCTTTAAAATACTATCACATAATAGGAATTTTGTAATTACAGTTATTGTTATTATTATTATTATTGAAAGTATTAAAAAACAAATAGTACAAGTACTATAAAAAATCTCGAGTCTCAGTAAATGAGAGAGAGAGAGAGAGAGAGAGAGATAGAGAGAGAGAGAGAGAGAGAGAGAGAGGGGGGGTGGAAATTTCATGAGCACTTGGTGGCAGCAACAAAACAGCTCCTTCCCCCTCCTGTCACTTGACTTGATAGTATGACAGTTTTAGTACCTTGAGTTAGAGAAAGAAGACTGGGATTTCCTTCATTCTTCCATAATTTTTTTTAATTTATAAGCTAAAATCTTACAAATTCACTATGGTATTTTCTTTAATGAATTGATATTATTGCTGTATAAATTAATATTAATATTTGAAAATAGTAATTCATTTATTTATCATACAAAAAAACATACATCTTTGTAGGAGAGAGAGAGAGAGAGAGAGAGAGAGAGAGAGAGAGAGAGAGAATTATTATTTTTATTATGTGATATCATGTAAACTTATTAAACTTACTAATACAGTATTAATCAAAATTAATATTTGAAAATTAGTAAATCATTTTTGTATCATAAAAATGTATTTAGTCATGAAAATAAACATCAAAATACACTAATTAGTGATTATTTTCGTCGGAAAATTCCGCGAATGGGCGAGTCCGTCCGCGAATAATTTCTAGATAGGTTCCAAAGAAAAATCCACGAATGTGTGAGTCTGCGAATCCGGAGAACGCGAATACGGGGGACCACTGTATAGGAGATCTGGTAAACTCTCCTGATATGCAATCTTGCCAGACCACCACATCTATCCTGGGACCTTGACAATCGCTAGTGATAGCAGCTAGTGATAGCATCGCCAGGAAGGGGCAAGACACCTGCAGGACTTGCTGTGTGTGCTCCTGCTGCTAGTTCTAGAGGTTCTGCCTCAAAAACTACTGCTGCACCAAGTGCTCGTTTGTGAGTCACACTGACACCCCACAAGTTAACACCTGCATGTTGTCGTATTTACATCAGTGTAGCTACAGTGCAAGCACGAACTGCTGCTGTTACTGATTCTCGAGGCCTTGGCTAGCAATATCCTTGGAGCAAACCGTATAAATAGTCTGTGCCTAAACTACTATAAGTACCAATAGCCTAGACTTATGAATACATTATGTATAAGAATTGTACAATGAACCCATAGACCATTCTGGTTATTTGGTTAAAAAAAACTATACACATAAATAAGCCATTTAACTGTTAAACTAATTTGTACACATACAAAGGTCTAGTATATCTTACAAATACGTAATAGATCATACCTCTTAGAATATGGCATTTAACACAAAAACTAAAATCGTTCGAAATCACCTTCGCATCGATTTTCTTCTTCATTGTACTCTTGAAATCGGCTACGACATATTGGATGGATGGATGGATTATGAAATTTAGGGACAAGCCCAAGCACTGGTACCTATTATGGTCATTCAGCGCCGTAATGGAATGAAATAAATAATCTGATATTTAATGAAATGTAATTGAACGTGATGATAATCTGATGTGAATGAAACTTAAAAACCTTATTTCATTAAACAAAATTAAAATTAATATAGTTTTTTTTATATTAAAATACAATTAAAAGTATAACTGCATACACTTGTGTGTATTAGGTGGAAAGTAACCTTAAATATTAATAAAATAAGTCAAATTTCATAGTATATATCAATCTCTTTTAAGAACTTTACAAGGTTATTGACATCAATATCATCTCCTAAAATATAAGAAAGTTGCTTCCCTGAAAGACCGAAATTCCTGCGGGCAGCACCATACACTGGGCAACAAACCAGAACATGCTCAACTGTCAACAGGCAGCTACAGCGAGCACAGACTGGAGCCTCACTTCCTTCAAGTATAAAGCTGTGTGTCAATCGGGAATGGCCAATACGAAGTCTCGTTAAAACAATCTCGGTCCTCCTATCTCTTGAAACGAAGACTGCCAAAAATTCAAATTAGGTCTGACTGCCTTCAGCTTCTTGTTTCTGGCAAGGAGGTTTGAGGACCATCTCTCCTGCCATTTGTGGCGGATCTAACTTCGAATAGGAGACTTCATATTAATGTATGGAACTTCATGGATATCCAGTGATTTTTTATTACATACTCTTTTTGCTGCTCTATCAGCTTTTTCATTGCCTTTGATCCCTACATGGGCAGGAACCCAACAGAACGAAACAGCTTTGTGTTTGCAAGAAATTCGAAACAACCACTCTTGAGCTTGAAGGATCACATATTTCACGAATGTCTGTCGCCCTTCAGTGAAGGCCTAAGAAATTATGGAAAAGAAAACATCAATGAAAACCTAGACCAGAAGAGAAGTTAAGGCAGAGGATACACTAGAAAAGACAAATGAGAGGCATTGTTGCCAATATACCCGGTCAAAAATCCACTAAATATATAACCTTAAGATGATAAGTGGCAATGCAAGTCTCACTCCCATCCACCTGAAGGGGAGGATAGAGTGGAAAATCTGTACGAGATCTGCTAATCAAGTTGTCGTTTTACTGAAGTTTCCATCGATTACACCAGTCACTGATCCGGTCATGTCCAGATTGAGGCTGAGAACAGCTTAATTTCTCATGTGTGGGCACTTTACTACACCAACAAGAGTTGCATCATCGACAGAATGAATAATCTTCTTTTCCGGGCAAACAACCATATCGCTTGTATATACCAAAAGTAATTATGGAACAAAAACATTACCCTGTCAGCAGCAATTCACGGCTGCCTGCCTGTAAGGAAATCTTGAAGTAGTGCTAAAACATATCCATCCACTCCAAGACTCTGACGTTTAAACCAAACAAAAACTTCGTTCAGTTTTCTTCTGAAGATTGAAAAAGCCCACAAAATCACTGTGTAACGTGTTTACTTCAAGTATTTACATTTAATTTTACTCCACACTCGAGTACTTTCAGGCCCTATCTGTGGCCCATTTCCAAGAGATGTTTGGGTTGTAAGCCTGGGTCAAGGTTGACAACCCAAACATCTCTTAAAAATGGGCCACAGATAGGGCCTGAAAGTACTCGAGTGTGGAGTAAAATTAAATGTAAATACTTAGTAGTAAACACGTTACACAGTGATTTTGTGGGTTTCTTTTTCAATATTCTGAAGTTTATGAGTGTTTTATGATTTATTGATAATCCTTAGCTAGTTAAATGACACTGTTCATGGAATTGTATTGAATATAGAATTTAGCCCAAAGGCCAAGCACTAAGACCTACGAGGTCATTCAGTGCTTGAAACGGGGCTAGGAGCCGAAGGCAAGCTGCAAAGAAACCTAAGTAACGCCTGAGGTGCACTGACGGCGGGCGGCGGCGGCGGCCCTAACCCCCTACGGGAGACACTGTTAATAAATGACCAACTGCCTCAAAGCAAATCGAGAGAGAGAATGTTTACGTTACGTTTATATGCCTTGGACGTGAAATGCCGAATTCATCGACTGAACTGGTGGGCGTGACAGGTGTTACATCTGCTGAACTGGTAGTCGTAGAAATAAGGCTTCAAGTTAATCTTTTGTTGAATGAAATTTGCAAACATTGAAAACTATGCATGTCTAACTGGGCTTATTAAATTTATATATACGAGCGTATAAAAGAGACCAGCGGATCAGGTTCCGCTCTGTCTCCGGGCATCCGCGTTGCCCATAAACGTTCGGATTCACTTGAGTTTGCCGAAACCTGGTCGAGTTAGGATGTGGAAGCTCGCTCGGTGTCTGAACTGAACTATGGTTGATTAAATGAAATAAATTCTCTCACGATTGTATATGTACTGATTTGAAACTTTACCCTGGTGACTGGTTTAAGTATCCGAGAACATATGAGCAGACCGACATGAAATTATTATTACATACGGTCTCCCCTCTTACAGAAAAAAAAAAAAAAATTTGTATGAGAACCAGTCACTTCGCTTACGTGCCACAAGTCGTCGTTTGGGGCATACATAATCCCAGAGACATGAAAAGCAATCCATAGTCTAGTGGTATACAGTCTATAGTTTCGCTAAAGCAGAATAGGCCCTTAAACCTATGGTTCTGTAGCCAAGTAAAAGCATAATTTTCAAATCTTTTCTATGCCGTTTTTATTTAAACAAGGAAAATTTAATTATTATTTGAAGTATTATCATAAACTTATTTTATGTGCGACAAAATAATAATTTGAACATTAGTACTAATACATACAGATATAACACACACGCAATACATACATACTTAAACGCAATACATACTTAATACACTCACACACACATAAGTATATATCTATCTATCTATCTATATACTAGATGTATGTCTGGGTAGTACTATTGTTTAAGTTAGATTGTTATTTTCCATATTTAAAATAAAATGAAAGTTTCTGACAATATATTCAATAACATTTCAGTGTTCCATGTATAAACTAAAAAGTTTATGTACAAAAAAGCTGAAATTTGTGCTTTTACTTGGCTACAGAACCGTAGGTTTAAGGGCCTATTCTGTTTTACAGGATCACATACACGGATCATATAGACTATATACCACTAGACTATGCAAGATGCAACACGCAGGACCTACGGTGGTAACATTCTTACACTCCTACCACAGGGTCATAAGACAGTACTACAGTCTACATGCACAAATAGGATTAACATAACGATGACATTACACAACCCACGGAAATACCAGGCAAACGTGTCTTTATACTTCATATGCATGAAGGGTTTTTTTATCACCTATCTACAGATTTTTGGGCACCATTAGTAATCACTGTTACTAGACCTACTGTTGAGCTCTGTTGCAAAGCAGGGATGTTGAACACGAGGTTAAGACATCAAATGTACATCGCTACTGATGCAAAATGGGCTAATTTGTTGTGAGAGAGAGAGAGAGAGAGAGAGAGAGAGAGAGAGAGAATATTATGCTATACAAGCAGCTGCACCCGTCCTCCATATGGGTTTTCAGTCGTTAAAAAATGAGGGGTACGGCCCTCGAGTTTCGGATTTTGACTAAAAACCTTCCTGGGGAAGGGAGGAGTGTACGTTAAAAATTTGGTAGCCCTAGCTATCAACTCCGAAAGTTGTAAATCATTCTGGGCTATGAAAAAGGGTGTTATGACCCTCTTAGAAACAACCCACGATGTTCGGTTTTTAACTATAACCTATGGTAAAAATTTCGTAGTCCTAGCTTCAATTCCAAAAGTTGTAATAAATGTGGGGATACGAAAAAGGAGGGCTATGACCCCGTTAGAAACCGTCCCCTTATTTCGGATTTTAACTAAAACCTTCCTGAGGGGAAGGGTCTATGATAAAGATTTGGTAGGCCTAGCTTCAACTCCAAAAGTTGTAAAAAATGAGAGGGATACGATAAAGGGGGTCGATCCTCTTAGAAACGGTCCTCGAATTTCCACTTTTGACTAAAACCTTTCTGAGTGGAGGGGAGTCTATGGTAATTTACTAGTCCTAGCTTGCATAGTCTGGGAGTGCATACCGAACGAACAAACAGACAGAAACTACCTTTTATATATTACATAAATAATAGACTACAGCCAATACGGAAAACTTATTGACAATGTGACAATGACTATCACGAATCAAAAACATTAGGCCAATACTGTTTAAGCACATGCTAAACAATTCTCACCAAATTCCTGTTGATACCTTAGGCTCTCGTTGGAACTAATTGCTGTGTCGAGACTACTAAACAAAACACACGCGCACGGGCATATATATTTGTGTGTGTGTGTGTATATGTATATGTATATGTATATGTATGTATATGTATATGTATATATATATATATATATATATATATATATATATAACGTATGAACATCCCTTAATTAATCATGTTTTTCCCATTAAAAAAAAAACTCACTTGTCAAGAAACTAAAAGAAATAAGTTATATCACCTAAAAATGTGAGGAAATGTACTGTACAAGAATGACAAAATGCTATTGGTTATATTTCAGCCATGCAACAATTTCAATTTGAGTGAAACCGTCGTCAAATTGGAACCACGACAACGCATAAGCCTAAATTCAGTCAGATTTCTTGGCTTACGTTGGCACAGTTAAAATGGACTTTGGGTCTACAGTTTCTCAAACCCTGTCAAGAATTTTTCGAAGCATTCACTGGTTCGAAGTGATGCTCCTCCTCCCACAATTCCTAATTTTCTCTTCTTATTCATTTGAGGCGTCCAGACCTCTCTTGAAAATCCATGTTACCTAGAAAAGGTTGTCTATGGAGCGATGATGAAGTCGGTTTCATTTTAGTACAGATGAGATCGTATGAATATGAATATATGACCGTGTGGAAGAAGGAAAACGAATAAGAATGGAAATGTAAGCAAGTGAAATATTATGCAAGAATACGTAAAATAAAAAATTGATAGAGCGCATATACGAAGGAAATCCTGCCCACTTATGCGGATTTCGGAGGGAAACACGAGCTTGGGATAGGTAAACGGTAAAAATGTGTCCACAAGCATCAAGAGGAAACTTTTTACTGGAAAACGCAGGTTAATGCGCTGTTACTAACCTACACCGCACTAGAAAACCTCGGTCGAAGTAGTAGTGAAACCAAATCAAATTTCGGTTTATAATACGCTAAATAAAGTTTTGAATAACCACTAACCACCTGGGTATCTTTAACAAGCCTGAAGCTAATTTGTAATTACTTCAAAATGCACACCTTATCGTCAAGAACGTTTGGTGTTTCGAGCAATACCTTCTACGATTACTAATAAACATAGGATAGATGTTTAAAACCTTTTAACACCATCCACTTAATGCAAAACACTTATTACGAAAAAAATCCTTGTATATAGCAGATTATCTTAAAGCAATCCAATAACTGATGAAAAAATTTAACCTAATATGAGAGAACAATAGCTTTTAATACTAACTACTCAGCTCACATCAGTTCACCTAACGAATTTTCGTTCAAATTCCATTTGATATTGCTAGTCGTATTTAAAAAACTAATTAAGCCAGCCATTAATCGGCATTTTTTATGGGTTATATATATATATATATATAGTTTTTATATCTATATATAGTATAGGTATAGAAAATATATATATATTATATATATACCTATATATATATAGATATAAGATATAAGATAGATATATATATATATATATATATATATATATATATATATATATAACAACACCACTCATTAATTTGTGAATTAATTCCTGATTTATGAATGGTTGGTCTGATCACAATAGAGTAAACCAAATGAGATGAAGTTAATGATGTGTAGATAACAAGCCAGACAACATCGTATAAAACTACAGAACTAAATCAACAGAAAATAATGCGAATATCTAATCAATGCGTAGGCTGTGTCAATTTTACTGGCGGCTATGCAGTTGGGGGTCGTTTAAATAGTACTACGAAATGTTTCCAGAACCCTTCACACCCATTTCAGCTCCTAGTACTAACCTTACAGTCATAGTGTACACACCTCTGAAAATTATGCATCTACATCCTTCAAACAATAAAATAAAAGCAAATATGTTACAAACAAACAGAAAATAAAAGCAAATATGTTACAAACAAACAGAAAATAAAAGCAGTTATGTTACAAACAAACAGAAAATAAAAGCAAATATGTTAAAGGCATTGAGCCCTGTTATTTCCCTAGGCAAAAGTTCGACAAATATTACGGAAACGTTAAAAAATGCACAGCCCTTTCTAGATTTGTAATAAGAGCATATGCTTTATAATTCTTAAGGATACCGAAATCACGATTTTAGGGTCAAAGCATGGGTCATTATTGGTGCAGTCAGTTGGTTGCTGTTGCTAGACTTCATTCTCTATCTTCACTAGCCGTTACTATTAACCGAAGTCTGTGAAAATGGTAGTACTTTAAATTATTCCAGCGTTTAAATAACCATACAGTATTGCCTTCTTTCAGATCAATTCACTTTCCCCAAATAATTTCCATGGATAAAAGTGAATCAAATACTTTAACTCCTGAGAAACACCAGGCAATTAAGACATCCCTCAAATAAACCCCACACACCTCGTCTTCGCACGGCTTCGTCGCGGCCAGCTGGTCTTATGCCAACGTAGGCTCTTGCTTCAGCAGCCTGTAAAATATCATATTATGGCGACGAAGAGGGGTGCAATCGAAAGAAAATATTAATTCAGGTTACAGAGTAGAATGCCGAATTCTTTAGGAAGAATAAAAGCCGGTTATCTCAAGCTATTAATGTTGAAGAGGCAAAAAAAAAAAAATAATAATAAAAAGATGCCGATATGCAGGAAATCGAATTCCGGCTGCTTTTCAAGGAGACGGCGACTGGATAAGGTTAGGTTCAGTCAACTCCACATGTCTTAAATGTTCTTTTTTATTCATTGAAAGTAATGCAGATATGGTGTTTGAGACATCATACTGCTCTTAAATGTTACTGTCAGGTATTTACAGCCACTCTTTATAAGCAAGACCTACATTACCATCATCACTGCATCCAACGCCGTGCAACGTATACGAGGAAGGCCTCTACGAAATTCCACCTCTTACGTCTTTCCCGTACGTATTTTTGCTTCCACAAATCTCCCCTCATCCCCAGCTTCCCGTGTCAGTTCTCAAAAAAGTGTGTCTTTTCATTCGACCGTTGGCCACAGTGGCTCACTTATCACCATCATGAAGCATAATGAAGCAGCAGCCGCCGCCGCCGCCCCTCCCCCCACCCCATCATTATTTGTTAAACTTGTTGGAAAGTTATTTAATCAATGGTTGTACGCATACTTACAAACCAATCACTTTTACACCAACAAGCTTCCTTCAGTGTTTGTTTTACCTTAAGCGATGATTGCCTTCGGTATTTCTCAGTGTTTTCATAAGTCATTATGGTTATTAAGCCCACTAAGGAAGTGATTATTTGCCCGACAAGCAAACCATTTTCTTATTTTCCCGACCGTGACGTCATCAGAAATCTGGGAACGAGGTCGTATGAAACCGACGCCATGATGAAAATGGTTTCGAGAAGTGATGGACGTGTATTTTATGTGGGTCAAAAATTCAAAGATTATGACGAATTCGTGAGAGAAAAAGAAAAACTAGAACATCAAACATTTGCCAAGTATGTTATACGTGACTGCAGAACAATCGGCAAGGCAAACAAAACTGTAGTTAACCCTCAGAACCACTACAAGAATGAGTTCAGATACAGCCGTGCCAGTTTTCAGTGCAAACATGGCGGAGAGCACAGCACTACGAGCACGGGTAAAAGACATAACCAAAGGTATTATGACATCCTATTATATATTTTTCGGTCCTTATTTTTAACCTTATAGACAAGAAAATAGACCAACTCAGTCAGTTGATTACAGTACGAACACTGCACTGTGCATGCAATGCACTGCAGTGTTCGTGTACATTTTGATGTGTGTACACAGTGACAGTACACACAGTGCATTCAACATTTAAACTAGGCCTATTAATATGGTCCTATTAATATCCATTAATATTGGTCATGTTGTTGGTAAGGCCTAACTTACTAGGCTAGTTCATGAAATTGAAGTACTGTACAAATGGATTTTCCAGTGATAATTGACCAATAGTTCATCGGTACGTAAGAATACCGAAAACCACAGAAAACCACATAAAAGCAACCGAAAACCACCTTATAAGTTATTAATACTTCATTTGAAAGCAAGAATAATGCTTTTTACATCCATTACTGGTCAAATTTGTTTAATTATATGTGTATTACGTCGTTTATAGGACTCGGAAAGTCGGTTTGTCTTAGCAGAACTAATCCATGGCGTGGTGCTGACGCCGTAAGGGCTTTAACACTACAGTCACCACTGCATTTCCAGTCAGAAGTACTAGAAATACACAGACATTTAAATCGATTTAACTCGGTCAAACGTAATTGTTTTTTGGTCGTTTATAATGCAATTGCAAATTGACGCTTTTTAGTATTGCATACATGCAATACAAAATTCCAATACTTTTTACTACCCAGTAGCAAGTGAAATATTCAACATTAAAAAACATCTTGGATGAACCAATCACAAATTATTTTCTATGGTGACAATGCTGCGCACACCGCAAGTTGCATGGCAACATCATAACGTCACAATGGCAACATCACAAAATGACAAAGACTCTCGAAGAGGGTACCAGGCTAAAAGCCCTTACCTGCGCAGAGCCATCTATTATACTGCCAGCTCCCCATTGATCTTGTAACAGCTGTTAAAATGATATTTTTTTCTTCAGAACATTCAAGATGAACTGCCCCAGCGGCTTCCTTCTGACCGCGAATAGAAAAGAAGACTACCTGGTTGTGAGCAAGGCTGATTTCACCCACAACTACGAAACAAGCCGGTCAACCTTCCTAATGTACCCTCAAATGCGGCGCCTGGAAAACGAACACGTTGATGTGGGAAGATTAATGTTCAAGATGTCGGTACCACCAAAGGTTTTTCGAGATACGCTAGCCCAGGTATCAGGAAAAATGTTGACACCTGTAGACATTAACAACCTTAAACAAAAATTCCGAATGGAAGATAGCAATGGCGCTACTGATGTGACACTTGATTACGAACTTGTGTGATCACACTAGATAGAGGCTACCCTACCTTTAATAAGTGTTGAAATAACCGAGTATAAAAATAATATGCTGCCATTCTTTGGTAATAAAATCCTAACTTGTGTTAGCAAACTAGAATAGAGGCTACCCTACCTTTAAAGCCCATAATTTTTTAACAAGACAAATATGAGGCTTCCCCCTTACGTTAGTGTGCCTAGATGTTCCATGAGTTTATAACAAAGGCTTTGGAAATAATTCGCGCACAGATACTAGTATAGCCCATTTTTTAGCCTAAAAAAGCTACAAAAAATTTGACTGTTGCCTTTTTACAATATGCCATGACGAACAGGCTAACAACAGTCCACAAACGACAGTCGGGAAAATAAGAAGTTCCCACGACCGTCGTTAGAATAAGCAATATTCGCACTGTTTACACAACGGTCGTTAGAATAACAACCCAATTGTACTGTTTAGACGACGGTCGGGAAAATAATTCCAGCGCACTGTTTACCCGACCGTCGGGAGAACAAGAAAATGTGCTTATTGTTTGCCCGACGGTAGGGTAAATATCACCAGCCATTAACTAATAATTATGAACCGACAGCAATATGCTTTAGCGCAATAATAATTGCATAGTACTACTGAACGTAATAAACATTCGTTAAATATATGAAATTTGCAACAAACTTGACCACAATTACAGCATGCTGACAGCCACGAAATCTAGTACGACAGTTGCCTACAAATATCAATCTAACCAGGCAATACTGCGCCTACTGCGTATATTTTAACATTACAATACGCAAGATTACACCTACACTCCAATGGGAAAGTTTGACGCAAAACGAAAATGATGTATATGCTTACAATATCATAAATTCTTCTCTAAGACATTACCAAGTCTCAATAATCGCCTTACATTAATTTCCACCTCGAATTATCTGAGTCTTCGACCAAATGGCCTACGTGATTTAACATACTTTGGTAATTCTAAAGAATAGTTCCGCACGGACTGCAAGGAACGTAACCGCGGATACGACATCCACTAGGGATTGGGGCGTCCAATCATTCCAATGTATTTTGCCGTATTTAGTACTGGCCGCTGAGTGTTAATTACAGTCGTCCGATAAAACTACAATGAAAAACCGTAACTGCCATAGTCTAGGCAGCCGCGGAATAGTAATATAGATGGACCCATACTTTGATTTCACTGAACTTATCCACAAAGGATTCCTAGGTCCTACCCACATAGACACCCATTATCTTAGCCACACGGAGGGAGAAACGCAGCTTCTAAAGCATCCTAAATGCTTCCACAAAAGTGCATACCAAACCGTCGAAGGGTTATGCCCTCAACTTAATCATTCCACGACTTGGCCATTTTGTTTGTTTGTATGGTGCTTCTACGTTGCATGGAACCAGTGGTTATTCAGCAACGGTTTGGCCATTCTGGAACTAATAGGTACATAGCCTACGGAAAATGGTGCATTCTTCTACCAGCAAAATACATAAGTTAGCCTATTCCAGCCCTCAATAAGACAATCTTAAAGGGCATTCACTAAGATCTACACCAGAATGTAGCAAATATTACCCTAAAGCATTAAAAATTAACTTACAACATGAACCAACGACTAAAGTTTTCACTCGCACCGACCAAGCGTTATGTTGCCTTAGCTATGTCTCTTGACGGAATGTTATCTTCGTGGAAATTTGATGATCCATGACCAATTTCAGGGTTGCCAGATTTCCAAGACTGAAAGTTGCCAATGATAATGATTGCTAAAAGTTGCCAAAAGTTGCCAAACCCTTTTTCCACTAATAACCCTTGATTAATTTAGCCAAAAACATCCTTCCTTATATACATTTTCTCTTAGTTACCTGCGCATTTGCCATAAAATGAGAGAAACTGTAATTTCACAGGGTATTATACATCGTTGTGTTGAAACTTTGTACTAATACAAATAATAGTTTTCGATTTGCATTTATTATCCCAGTCAGGGGCTTCATTTAGGGGGGAGGGGCAGGGGGCATCTGTCCCCCCAAAGACTCAACTTGCCCCCTCAAGCTTCAACTTGCCCCCCCTCATGCCCCAAGCCCCAATAAGTAACAACAGCTGATTTTCCATTATTCCTACCAAAATTCAAATGTCCATCACATTAAGTTATATCTATCTATTAGCTATCATTGAGGATGGGATAAATGAACAGTAGTGGGAGTCTGTAGATTTTGTTGAAATACCTTTTGTGTCAATGACGGGGCTTAAGCCTACACGTCAAATTCTTATGTTTTGAGGCAATTACAGGGCTTAGGCCTACACGTCAAATTCTTATATTTTGAGGTAATGACAGGGCATAGGCCTACACGTCAAATTCTTTTATTTTGAGACAATGACAGGGTATAGGTCTACACATGATATTCATATCTTTTGAGCCAATGATAGGGCATAGGCCTATACGTCAAATTCTTATATTTTGAGGCAATCACAAGGCATAGGCCTTCATGTCAAATTCTTATATTTTGAGGCAATGACAGGGGATAGCCTACGCATCAAATTCTTATATTTTGAGGCAATGTCAAGGCATAGACCTACACATAAAATTCTTATACTTTGAGACAACGACGGGTTATGGACCTAAACGTCAATTTCTTATTGCAAATGGTTTTCTACCGGTATCTGTTGGAAATAGGGTACCTTGTTATTAATATAGTAGTTTCAAGTTGAAACTTTCAACTCCACGATATAATGTATATGCATAAAGTGGAATGTACACTTATAAGCAAGAGCACTTACACATACATGCGTGGATGGCCAAATCTTAGGACTGTCTCAGCCTTACACCACCTATCGAACTGCTTTCAATGAACTACTATACTGAAAATATACTTACTAAAGGGATAAATTATATTGCTAGTGACGAGTAAATATAAGGCTGCTGTAGCGTTTCTATGAGAATGAAGGCTATGGCAAGAAGGCATCATAAGATACTTAACAAATTAGAAAAATGTATGACAGCTGAATGTTATGTATGAGATGATCCAAACCAGTCTGTGACTGCGAGTAGCCCATGAATCATTTGGTTTTGGGGCATTCTTATTGATCTCGATTACTTTTAATTAAAGCATTACTAAATTTCAGTTAACAAGAGTAGGCTACAAGCACTATAACAGCAGCAACAAAAACAAGAATAAACACAAGAACCAAAATAAAACAGTTGAATATAAGATAGGCCTATAATTAAAACGTCATAAGCTGCGTAAACCAACAAAAAGGCATACGCCCTTATAGTCTACGTCAATTTTTATGATCCTGTTATCTCGAAAGGAGATATTATACAAACAGCAATAAATCATAGTAATATCACTTACAATTCTAGGAAATAACGCAAAATATCACAGCAACTCTCCAACACAACACAACAAACGTAGCCGTGGCGGCAAAAACGTCGTTCTTAATTCTTGATTACTAAGGTCAGAGTGGAGGTTTGACCTTTGTATTGGCAAAGAAGTTAATTTCAGACTATTCTGGCTGTGATGGTAAGCGGCAAAGCATAATTGTGGACTTTGCAGCAGAAATTTTGCAACAATCGTTCAGAAAAGCAACAATATATTTTTGATAACCGAAAGTTGCCAACAAGTTGCCAATTTCGGTGGTAGTTGCCAATCACAAAATTCTGTTGCCAACCACCTCAGAAAGTTTCCAACTTTCAGGATTTTGGCACCAAAGTTGCCAACTTGGCAACCCTGTCGACGGCTCCAGAAACCATGCAAATGGAGACGACTTTAAAAAATGACTCAATAAATAATGTCTTCGTCGGGAAAGTAACTAAAAAGAGAGCATATATATATATATATGCATATAAATACATACACACAAATGTATATTTTTGTATATATGATAAAGGGCCCATAAAACACTAATTATACGTTGCAGCAATACATTTCAGATGTTTTCGTCTGTGTCCCTTTTCACTGGAAAAATATTTTACCAGTGAACAGGGTCACAGGCAAGCGTCTGAAATGTTTGTTGCAACGTATAATCAGTGTCTTATGGACCTTTTATCTTCAAATGTACTAATGCCTTAGAGTAATCTATATATATATATATATATATATATATATATATATATATATATATGTGTGTGTGTGTGTGTGTGTGTGTGTGTGTGTGTGTGTGTATATACAGGGTCAGGCAAAATGATCTGACACATTTGTAGGTTAAATGAAAGGCAAATAAAGTAAAGAAACAAAAAAGTGTTTTAATTTCGAAAAGTAGGGGAGAGTGGGGTAAGAAGCCCCCCTTAAGGAGAAATGCTTATATTCTCTACAGTATTTCAGCTATTGACCTTACAAGAGATATTTCTAGAAAGCTTTGTTACTGGAGTATCAACGATCATAATCATGAGAAGCTGTTAGCAATTTAGGATAGTAAAAACATGACCTGAAAAAAAAGAACAAAGGGGGCAAGAAGCCCACGGTGGGGGCTTTTTGCCCCATACCTAAGATATTGTGGTACTTCATGAAAACCACCATTTATATTGAAAAGTAGTCGCCTACTTTTGCTAAAAACAAAAAATTCAACCTTCCACACGAAAATATTCAAGAATAATGTTGGAAAATATACACAAAATAGTCTTAGAGTTCTTAGTTTCTTGTAAAACCTAGGAACTTTTTGGTATTCATACGCACTGAAATTAGCAAAATTGTAAAATAAATTTACTCTTCCTCTACATGACAACTGTAGCAGCACAATTAGGAATAAATTCACTTTTATATAGCATCAAGAATAACACAAATAAAAGAAATAATGGATAAGTTTTACATAAGAACAAAAATGACATTAGTCAAAAAGGTAGACTAATTTCCTTTACATTACTCCATTCTCTTTGGCTAAAGTCCTGTGACTGTGGTGGCCATCTGGAATTGTAATGTGCTTTTCTGCTCGACTTGGCTTAACAATTTTAACAAAGTGATGTAGCCAGTCTACGAAACAATCAGAATTAGACCATCCATTTGCTGTGCATCTAGCAATTGATCCAGGTGAGCTGCCGATCATAAGTAGTGAAGTCATCCTTTTACGGGCAAATATAAACATAAGAGGAGGACAAACTCATGCTGCCTTCATTGCACAAATAAGATGTAGTCTGTCCTCTTTCACCACTGGTTATACGTCAAACTGATCAGATGGGGTAAAAAGCCCCCTGGGCTTCTTGCCTTAAAGCGTCGTGGGCTTTTTACCCCACTTGCCATTTTTTAGGAAAACTAAATTCACCTGTACCTCAATTGAGTTTTCAAGTCTGGATTGCATTGCAAGACATTTCTTAACTCTCATTTAAAGTAACTGAAGTTAAGGTACTGACTTTACTGACAAGATGTCCGCACAGGATATCCCTGATATAGCACGCATACTTACATGAAATATGTCCAAAGAAGAAAAATGCGTGCTGGCTTTGTCCCATTCTAGTTCTCCCTAGCTGTTTAGTATAGAAAGCTTCAGGCATAAGGTGTTGATGCACTGATCAGCTGACTAAGTTGCTATGATATGTAATAAGCAAGAAAATAGGGGGAGGCCTTTTATCCCAAGGGGGCTTTTTACCCCACTCTACCCTACATATAATGCCATTTTTTTATATAATGCCATTTTGTTTTGTTTCTTTATACTGCCATTGTTTTTCGTTTCTATTCTATTTCTTGGTCCAGATATTGTGACGCAAAGCGCGTAGGAACATAGAAGAAATAGAATACATAAAAAAGATAGGAAACGATCTCTGCTACCCACCTCATTTAATTGATTTATGTTATCAAAAAGCTCACAAAAAGTTTTATAATGTTGCTATTAATGAAAAAGAAATGCCTAAAAATGTACTTAGCTTACCTTATTTTCATGGATTTGAAACCATAAAATCAATATTTAAATCGTTTAATGTTAATGTAGTGTTCTCTTATAATAATACCATTAAAGATATGCTAATTAAGAATAGTCCTGTAACAAATAACAACATCATTTACAAAATTCCTTGTAAGGATTCCCCTTCATTTTACGTTGGTCAGTCAAGTAAAAATTTATGTGTACGTATAAAGCAACATATGTATTCAGTTAGAACAGCCTAGACTTCAAATGCACTGTTTATCCATTTGAGTGAAAAATCTCATTGTATTAATTGGGGTGATACCTCGGTAATTGCTAGATCTAATGATTATGTTTCAAGAAATTTACTTGAATCGGCAATTATACAAATCACTAATAAAAACAACCTAAATCTTAGTCTGGGAATGTACCATTTGGACCCATATATTTGTAAGATGTTTATGAAGGACCTCAAAATAAATGAACAACTAATAAATTAGTCCCACAGGATATAGTTATTATTTCTCTCCTCGTCCTCTCTCTCTCTCTCTCTCTCTCTCTCCGGTTCGATATTCTCTCTCCCTCTTTCTCTTGCTCGATATATATATATTTATATTTTCTTTCGTCTTTTCATTAATAATAATTTTTGTTGGGAAAATTTGTGTAAAAATTCATATTAAATTGTATATGCTCCCGTGTTTTTTTTTCAAAATGTACTGTTTTCTGGAAGAATCACTTGTTTACTGTGGGTATCCTTCAAGGTGTGGCTAGCCTCTGGCGGCTCCTCCTTTCTGTAGAGTGAAAATCGCCCTTATGGCTAATCTGGTAGTGTCAGTTTGTATATTAAGCCTTCTTTTGACTATGTTGTTCTTTGTAAAATCAGTTTGCCTCAGTAAAGGGTCCGAACAGGACCGAAAGTACTTAGCTATCTCGCTTTTTCATTTTTTTCCTTCGTGGCAAAAAACCTTTATATATATATATATATATATATATATATATATATATATATATATATATATAATATATACATATATATATATATATATATATATATATATAATATATATATAATATATAGCGAGAGAGAGAGAGAGACTTGTTTTTATATAATTGAAAATCTAGTAAAATTAACTTCTCTTTTATTTGTTTAAGGTGCTTGTTTATAAGCTTTCATGGATACAAGGACTTCCCTGTGTTTAAGAGTTTTTTTTTCATTTGAAGGACAAAGTATTTAATCCTTGGTCGTTCAAGAGCGAAAACTAATGTCGTGTGTGCGCGTGAGTCTGTAAGCAGTAGTCAAACAAATATTCACTGGAATCAAGCTGCATATTATTTGTATACCTCAAAAATTGTCGTACGTAATGAGCATATTGAAATAATTGGTTGAGTGAAATGCTTACCCAAATTGTTCCGTAGATACTTTTATGTTTTTATAGTTTCGTTAACTAGCCGATAAAAAAAAAAAAAAAAAAAAAAAAAAAAAAATAGACGAAAAACGTTGACGTATTCAAGTTTGGACCTTTTATATTCATATCGAATTATTTGTTTATGCTCTTATATTTAGGAATCATATACCTATCTAGTAGCATGAATATGCGCATTTTTTTACAGGAAGCGGTACAACAAAGGCTGTGTTACAGAGGCAGAGAGAGAGAGAGCTCTATTTTCTCCATATATGTCGTGCAATATATATATCTAGAGGATGGATATATGGGCTTATTATATGAATAAAGCGGACCGAGATTTGAGTACCTGATATGGAGTCTATGAATGGAGTGTTGGGAGGTTGAAAGGTTAAGGTTGGCGATGTTGCCTCTCTAGTTGTTGTTGGTTGCTATTGGCGGTGTTGTTACGCTTTGGAAAAAGGGTGTGTCACATATGCCATAACGGGCGGCGGGACTTCCATTTACTGGCTTCCAAAATGGCTGCTGATTGGCCATATTCACCTGAAGGTTATGCCATATCAGAGGTTAATTACTGACAATAGTTTTTGTAGGGAGAGGTGTCTGAATAGCAATATTCTTCTGTCTGTCAGCGTTATCCTTTTATGTTAATACGGTATGCTTATTTTGGTTATTCAAATACTTGCGCGTACACACACGCACACACATATCTATTGACATGAACTTAGGTCAAGCAGCGTAGTTGCTGACACGACTGAAATTAAATGTTTAGACAATAATTTATATAGGTAAAAGAATTTCAAGTATATTTATGGTGTTCAAGGTTTTTTCCCCCCTAAAAAGTACATTTTTTTTTATATTTGCCAAGGCGAAAGATCGGCCAGTCTTTTGGGTTTAGACAGAGCGTCGTTTCATGTTCTGTTTTTTTTTTCTCTCTCTCTCTCTCTCTCTCTTCTTTTTTTTTTTACGGAGGGTTCGAAGTCACGCAAATGGTCGAATCTACATGGTATTAGCGTCCCACCTCGGTGGTCGCAGGTTCGATTCTCGGCCATTCCATTGAGGACTGAGAGATGTATATTTCTGGTGATAGAAGTTCAGTCTCGACGTGGTTCGGAAGTCACGTAAAGCCGTTGGTCCCGTTGCTGAATAACCACTGGTTCCATGCAACGTAAAAACACCATACAAACAAATAAAAACAAACAATAACATCTTTCCAACGCTGGTGCTGCGGCACCTGCTGGCCCCATAAAAAAGATGAATTTTTTTCTTCATCACTTTCGTCAGATATATCACAGAAGTTAAGAGCTTTGAATCAGATGATTTTAAAGTGTGGTGATATACTACAGAATAAGGATTTATGTACAAGCTCACTAACTAAGATAAATGCAGAATGGTTTCTCCTATTTACATACCACAAGTAAAATCTTACAATGCGTGAACTGGGGAAGAAGTGAGGTAATGCAAATACTTGCTGACCAGTTTTGTGACTCGAAAATCTATGCTTGAAGCGGTGGCTTCACAAAAGGAGAACTGTAGTTGTAGACGTCTTCTTGACTCCGTATCGCAGAAAATAATGTCTATTCTAGATACTTGAAGGGCAGAGACTCCTCGAAACCTCTTGTAGAAAGTTTCTTCTCTCAAGGCTTGCTCAACATCAAAAATACCTCGGTCGTCCACTCCTGACGACGACTTGACCAGAATTCGACCCAACTCTCGAGTGCCTTTTCCTCTCTGATCCTTCGTTTGTTCCTTCTTCTCTTATCACTCTCTGATAATATCTGATCTCTGCTGCTGAGCTCTCACATAATCTGATCTGGACTCTTACTGATGATCTCTCCCTCCTACTTCGTCAGTCGTATACTTATACGGTGACCTTGGGGGCGGGGCCTACGGGGGAGGTGGAGCACGAACGTCACAGACTCCCGAGATTACTAGAACTTCTTAGAAGGATCTGGACGAAGTATTACATCAGAAATCGCGGCGTTCCTCACGTCACGTCGGCGCCTGTCAAGTTCCACAACACACCTGCCGATTCTAGAACCATCATGAGAACAGGCACCTCCAATACAGGTGCGAATGCCTCCTTGCTGTAGAACTTCTCGAAGATGCGTTTTCTTTTCCTTTATCTTTCTTTGCTATAAAGCAATTACCATGACATCATACACGTACACGACTGGCATGGGGTTTGTCCCGCCGGGAGTAGCGCCGCGCACGCTCCAGTCCACTTGGGTATTGCCCATACACGCAGATGCCTTGCTCTACTCACATTTTGAGAGGGCAGATGAAATATGCAGAGGCCGTGCTCCTTTCGAGTCCTGTAGTGTCCTGATACAGTGAGTATGTTTTAAATCGTGGCACCAAGTAAAAGGAAGATAAGTTAACTGTTATTGACGTTCTTTTACTCAAAGGCTCTTACGATGCATTATTCTAGTGTCTGTAGATATGCTTGTGGTCATCGGTGAAGTGTACTGTATGCTGCGCTGACAGGTATGATATGCAAGTATTCGCTTGTTGGTACGTAAGAAGTTGAGGCTGTTTATATGTATTGGAACAGTGTGATGACCATAGACCTATTCTCAATCATAACGTTCTTTACTATCTAATTTGGTCCTCCCTTTGAAAGTGAAAGAAATAAAAAGATAGTCTCTCCCTCTCTCTCTCTCATAAAGGTTACTGTATGACCAAAGAGCCTACCCTCGCGCTGATAACACGTCCCTGTCTGTAAATAAATATCGCATTCCCTTAATATACAGGGTACCCACAAAAAAAAAAGAACAAGGAATTCCAGATATACATTACGTATATTACACGCTGTTGCTGTTGCCTGGCTCAGAGCCATTATTCCGGGCTTAATTGAACCTAACGAATGGCCATCAAAAAGTTCAGATCTCAACGTAATGGATTGTACCACGTGGAGTTTACTGCTACATCAACTTCAGTTATAAAGAACATACAATCTTTACAAAGTGTGTTGATGGAAGCCTAGAACAATATCCCGCTTGAAGTCATCCAAAGGGGGACTGGAAGTTGGCTAGATCGTCTACGTCGTTGTGCAGCTGGCCAAGGAAAGCATTTTGAACACCACATCTCACTTTTGTGTTTTTGTTCTGTTTTAACAATGTTTCTGTTAACAACAACTGGTTTCTGTTTCCAACAACTATTAAATTTTACCAAATTTTCTGTTTTTTTATTTTTTTATTATTATTTTTGAGATACCATATAGATTGCAGTGAAGGTGTTGGTTGTTGTATGATTGAGAGAGGAATATTGGGCGGGGCGAGATTTAAAAAAATCATTCTCCTCTGGTGAAACAAGAGAGCTAGGGAGAGAGGAAAAGTAAGGAAAAGGTAGGTTAAGAGATGGAACGAAAATTGAAGGGAATGAGTAATGAAGCTGGTCTAATACTTGGAAGGAAGAGATTAAGTAATACGTACTAATTAATAAAAGAAAGAGATGTAGGTAGCAAGCCTCTCCCGGCCTAAGCTGCTGTCCTCAATAGTCGTCTAACAATTAGATACCAAACTTAGTGCTGAGGTTGACAGAGGTGCCCATCTGTCCCTCCGCATCAAGTTGTCCAGTTCTGAGCCAGAGAGAGAGAGGTGGGGGTTGGGGTTGGGGTTCATTTACTAAAAGAAAAGAAAAAAATTTAACAAAGATTTGGTATATATTTTCCTAAGCTAAACATTGATAATCGTAGATGGAGATGGCAGATATACCTAGCGTCCCATCTCCAGCCATTTCCATGGCGATACGGCCCTGATGACGTCAGACACGCCCATACTACTTATGCCTTGACCTGTTATCTGAGTGATGAGTATTTCAGTCTCCCACAGTGATTGTGTGTGTCAAATAAACTCGGCAGTGGATGCAATTTGAAGCTAATTGCATATAATCACAGCATTGCCCTTACACTGTTTTATCTTGATTTGTTATCTTTTAGATGGACCAGTCAGTCACGCAGAGTGATAAAGATTATTGGAACATCTTTGTGAATTAAAAAAGATTTTTTTACATTGAGCTGGGGTTATTTATACTTTATTCGCGTCATTAACTGGCATTCTTTTATTATGTAATAATATAAAGACGAATATACAGCTATCATCACAGCATTTGTTGATAATCCCTCTACATTGTACAGTGCTTGATTGAATGTCAAGAATTGTCCCGATATCCATTCGGATGGGTGTCTTTGAACAGCATAGCCGAACTCATTACTTCCTCCACCACAGAAGAGGTCACATTTGAAGAACACCCAAAACCCAGAATCTATGGGAGATATATTGATGATATCTTTATCACAACAAAGGGGGACAATGACATAGAAGAATTAGTAAATAAACTCCAAGCAAATTCTACATTAAATTTTACGGTAGAAAGAAGTGATGAGAAGATGCTCCCTTTCTTGGACGTACTTGTGACCCAAAAGAACAACAAATACAATACCACCGTATACACTAAAAAGACAGACACTGGAAGATGCTTAAATGCTAGAGGAGAATGCCCTGATGCATATAAACGATCTGTGGTAAATGCATACATAAAACGCGCCATAACACACTGTTCCACGTGGAAAGCGACTAACGAAGAAATCAACAGAGTTCAACAGCTGCTCACAAATAACGGATATCCAGATGACATGATCCAGCAAGTTGTCAAAAAGAGATTAGAGGCTTTCCATAATCCGACCCCGAGGAACAACACACAAGACAAAGACAAAGAAATAGTGATATACCATCAGATACCATACAACAAACACCACGAAGATGAAAGGAAAGCCATCCTTGGTATACTGCGAAGAGGAACCACCCCCCTAGCGCCATATAACAAAATAACAGCAAGGATTTACTGCAAACCAAACCTTACGCCTCTTTGGTAATGAAAAATAGTACGGCCCCATCGACGGAGAAAGTTAAATCTGATATAGTATACAAATTTGTCTGTGCTGACGAGCAATGTCAGTCCCCCCAAAAATGCTATATCGGACACACAACCACCACACTCAAACGTCGCATGCAGGCCCATAGAAACCAAGGAGCCATTCATCAGCACTTTGTGGATACCCACAATAAAAAACCATCATTACAAGAACTTCTCACAAACACCAAAATAATACACAAGGAAGGCAACCACAATCGTTTATTGATATCAGAAGCAGTCAGCATCGCAATGCAACGTCCCAGCCTTAACATCCAACGTGAGGCAGACCGTTCCTTGCCATCGTGTAGGAGGCAGACCTTCAACCGCGTGGAACAAAACCCCCACACGCGGACAGGAGCGCACACTGACTTTCAGTGAATTAAACATATATGTAATTAATATATATTTATGCATAATGTGTATATAATAACTTACTTTCAACTTTTTTATATAATTTCTGTTGTTAACATATTTATTTATTTGTCTTATTTTATGTTCCACTATAGTCTTTTGTAAATACTTAAAACTAGGTATCTGGCAATTGTACTACCTTTCCGTCCTCATGACGTCACAAAACGCATTTAGGCTCATATTTGTATCAGTACGCTTGAAAACGTCAATACGTATAGGTTGACGAAACAGCTGTCGCGTGTAAAAATACTGGAGTAAATGGAAGAACCTATATGTGTGTGTGTGTGTGTGTGTGTATGTGTGTGTGTGTGTGTGTAGATTCACGTCTTTACACTTCCATACATACTTAGGTTACACAACCCCAAAATAACTCCCCCTGTTTCCAAACGTTAACAAACAGACCGACAGACATAAACATCACGACTGATATGTAGAATCTACTAGTCATTTTTACCAGATACATATGAAATTGTAATAGCCACAATGCCCTCTTAACTTATCAAATTTTTTTTTCTTTCTTTGTTTTTTTGATACGCTTGTCACTACAAAGCCTTGAGCTCCAACTTCAAAGAGATGTGAGGAGATCATGATGTCCGGTAGCGGGAAACGAACCCGCGATGCCATAATCACAACGAGGTCACCTTGCCGACTGACCACGAGAAGGACTGATATTAAATTACCTAAATTATTTTTCCCCTCCAACTACTCGGGTAGAATATTAGTATCCCTTTGAATTTTTATTATTATTATTGTTCCCACTGAATATCCTAGGGTTATTTGTAGCCCATTTTCCAAACTCCCTATTCCCAGCTCCTTATTTAACATTCACCCGCTTGTTGTTTTATACGCAATGTTTGATTAAAGCTGCCACACTTCCACTACTATTAAAGGAGGCTCCTCCTCATTCTTTCCGCTCCGTTTTGCTGAAGAGCAGCGGTGGGTGATCTGCGTCAAAGCATTGCGTGTACTTGTGTGCGTGGTTGTAGTTATATGTCTGTCTGTCTGTCTGAGTGTGTGTGTGTGTATGTATGTATGTGTGCGTAAGTGTGAACTAAAAACGGCTGCCTAGCTGTGTATCTGTACGTGAATACACTTAGTGTGTATATATATATATAATATATATATATATATATATATATATATATTATATATATATATACATGTATATATATATGTATATATGATATGTATGTATATTATTATATATATATATATACATTATATATATATATATATATATATATATATATATATATATATACACATACATACATACATATAATTATGGGCCTTTAGCGATCGCAAGCGATCTCACCCCTGGGGCATCCTCACCAATGGAGCGTCATAAAAATGGGGTTTATTTTAACCAGGGATGGACCCTTCCCCATTTCTTTGCTCCACCAGCTAAAATTATAGCCAATATTTTGCACATACTGTATGAGGCATTGAACTTACGGGTTTTTGCGCCACACCAGAGGTTGCCACAGTAGTATATGCAAGTAATGGAGCCATTATGCATTGCATAAGCCATATTTTGCATATGTAGAAGGCATTGAACTTACGAGTTTTTACGCCACGCCAGAGGTTCCCACAGTAGTATATGCAAGTAATGGAGCCATTATGCATTGCATAACCCATATTTTTCATATATAGAAGGCATTATGCATTGCATAACCCATATTTTGCATATATAGAAGGTAATGGAGCCATTATGCATTGCATAACCCATATTTTGCATATATAGAAGGCATTGAACTTATGGGTTTTTACGCCACACCAGAGGTTACCACAGTAGTATATGCAAGTAATGGAGCCATTATGCATTGCATAACCCATATTTTTCATATATAGAAGGCATTATGCATTGCATAACCCATATTTTGCATATATAGAAGGTAATGGAGCCATTATGCATTGCATAACCCATATTTTGCATATATAGAAGGCATTGAACTTATGGGTTTTTACGCCACACCAGAGGTTGCCACAGTAGTATATGCAAGTAATGGAGCCATTATGCATTGCATAACCCATATTTTGCATATATAGAAGGCATTGAACTTACGGGCTTTTACGCCACGCCAGAGGTTGCCACAGTAATATATGCAAGTATTGGAGCCATTATACATTGCATAACCCATATTTTGCATATACAGAAGGCATTGAATTTACGGGTTTTTACGCAACGCCAGAGGTGGCCACAGTGGTATATGCAAGTATTGGAACCATTATGCATTGCGTAACCCATATTTTTCATATATAGAAGGCATTATGCATTGCATAACCCATATTTTGCATATATAGAAGGTAATGGGAGCCAATTAGGCATTGCATAATCCCATATTTTGCATATATAGAAGGCATTGAACTTATGGGTTTTTACGCCATGCCAGAGGTTGCCACAGTAGTATATGCAAGTAATGGAGCTATTATGCATTGCATAACCCATATTTTGCATATATAGAAGGCATTGAACTTATGGGTTTTTACGCCACGCCAGAGGTTGCCACAGAAGTATATGCAAGTAATGGAGCCATTATGCATTGCATAACCAATATTTTGCATATATAGAAGGCATTGAACTTACGGGTTTTTACGCCACGCCAGAGGTTGCCACAGAAGTATATGCAAGTATTGGAGCCATTATGCATTGCATAAGCCATATTTTGCATATATAGAAGACATTGAACTTACGGGTTTTTACGCAACGCCAGAGGTTGCCACAGAAGTATATGCAAGTATTGGAGCCATTAAGCATTGCATAGCCTATTTTTTGCATATATAGAATCATTGAACTTCGGGTTTTTTACGCCACGCCAGAGGTTGCCAACGTGGTATATGCAAATAATGGAACCATTATGCATTGCATAAGCCATATTTTGCATATATAGAAGGCATGAACTTACGGGTTTTTTTACGCCACGCCAGAGGTTGCCACAAGTATATATGCAAATAATGGAGCCATTATGCATTGCATAACCCACATTTTGCATATATAGAAGGCATTGAATTTACGGGTTTTTACGCCACGCCAGAGGTTGCCACAGTGGTATATGCAAGTAATAGAGCCATTATGCATTGCATAACCCATATTTTGCATATATAGAAGGCATTGAACTTACGGGTTTTTACGCCACGCCAGAGGTTGACCACAGTAGTATATGAACAAGTATTGGAGCCATATGCATTGCATAAGCCACATTTTGCATATATAGAAGGCATTGAACTTACAGGTTTTTACGCCACGCCAGAGGTTGCCACAGTAGTATATGCAAGTAATGGAGCCATCATGTATTGCATAACCCATATTTTGCATATATAGAAGGCACTGAACTTACGGGTTTTTACGCCAAGCCAAAGGTTGCCACAGTAGTATATGCAAGTAATGGAGCCATTATGCATTACATAACCCATATTTTTTATATATAGAAGGCATTGAACTTACGGGTTTTTTCGCCACGCCAGAGGTTGAAACAGGTGGTTATAATTGCAAATAACTGGAAGCCATTATGGATTGCCATTAACCCATATTTTGCATTATAATAGAAGGCTTGACTTAACCCGGGTTTTTTACGCCACGCCAGAGGTTTTGCCACAGTGGTATAAGTGAAATATGGAAGGCCGAACTTATGCAAATTGCTTAACCCATATTTTTGGGCATTATATAAGAAGGCATTGAACTTACTGTTTTTACGCCACGCCATAGTTGCCACAGTAATTATGCAGTATTAGGGCATATGCAAGTATAGAGTTATTGTTTCATTGCATAACCCACATTTTGCACATATAGAAGGCATTGAACTTACGGGTTTTTACGCCACGCCAGAGGTTGCCACAGTAGTATATGCAAGTAATGGAGCCATTATGCATTGCATAAGCCATATTTTGCATATATAGAAGGCATTGAACTTACGGTTTTTACGCCACGCCAGAGGTTGCCACAGTGATATATGCAAGTATTGGAGCCATTATGCATTGCATAAGCCATATTTTGCATATATAGAAGCATTGAACTTACGGGTTTTTTTAGGCGCCACGCCAGAGGTTGCCACAGTGGTATATGCAAGTATTGGAGCCATTATGCATTGCTTAAGCCATATTTTCCATATATAGAAGGCATTGAACTTACGGGTTTTACGCCACTCAGAGGTTTGCCACAGTAGTATATGCAAGTATTGGAGTCATTATGCATTGCATAAGCCATATTTTGCATATATAGAAGGCATTGAACTTACAGGTTTTTACGCCACGCCAGAGGTTGCCACAATAGTATATGCAAGTAATGGAGCCATTATGCATTGCATAAGCCATATTTTGCATATATAGAAGGCATTGAAACTTACGGGTTTTTACGCCACGCCAGAGGTTGCCACAGTGGTATATGCAAGTATGGAGCCATTATGCATTGCATAAGCCATATTTTGCATATATAGAAGGCATTGAACTTACGGGTTTTTACGCCACGCCAGAGGTTGCCACAGTAGTATATGCAAGTAATGGAGCCATTATGCATTGCATAAGCCATATTTTGCATATATAGAAGGCATTGAACTTACGGGTTTTTACGCCACGCCAGAGGTTGCCACAGTAGTATATGCAAGTAATGGAGCCATTATGCATTGCATAACCCACATTTTGCATATATAGAAGGCATTGAACTTACGGGTTTTTACGCCACGCCAGAGGTTGCCACAGAAGTATATGCAAGTATTGGAGCCATTATGCATTGCATAACCCACATTTTGCATATATAGAAGGCATTGAACTTACGGGTTTTTATGCCACGCCAGAGGTTGCCACAACAGTATATGCAAAAGATGAGATTTAACATGCAATACATAACCCAATTCACATATGAAGTAGAAGGCATTAACTTAGGGTTTTGACGCCACACCAGAGGTTGCTTTCCACTCATAGGTGATTTGGTATCGATACCTATTCCAGAGGGTATCATTTGGCAGGAGAAGGGGTGCCCTGTGGCCCTCCGAACAGCTGTTGGCTCTCATCCTGAGAGCTTGTCCTCCAGCCTCCAAACAGCTGTTAGCTCTCATCCTGAGAGCTGGTCCTACAGCCTCCGAACAGCTGTTAGCTCTCATCCTGAGAACTGGTCCTCCTTCCTCCGAATAACTGTTGGCTCTCATCCTGGGAGCTGTTCCTCCTTCCTCCAAATAACTGTTTGCTTTCATCCTGAGTGTTGGTCCTCCTGCCTTTGTCAGGAAGACGAGAGAATCGCCAGGGAAGCCTGTTGAAAAGACCGATCACAACGCTTGTCTTCACAACTACAAAGAAACAGCCCATGTGAGGGCTTTCGACTGGTCTCCAGTTGATGATGCTGCGTCATGCTCCAGAGGCAGTGCGATTTTCTTGGCCCATTCGATGATTTTGATTGCAGGATGGGTGTGTAGGAGGTGGGGGGATCTCCCGTTGCTTGTTGCTGCTGGGGGGGAGCAGCAGTGAACACCCATCTTGCAGTCAATCCATCGAATGGGCCAAGAAGATCGCAATGCCTCTGGAACATGATACAGCAACATCACCTGGTGACAAGTCAAAATCCTTCACAATTTTGATTAATCACAGGGTGTTTCTTTTGTTTGCTCCTTCCTAGTTTCCTTTAGTTTTCGGCCTCTTCGTTGTCCTTTCAGGTTTCTTCTTCTTCTTTACTTTCATTGCCTTCTGAGGATCTTGAAACACTTCAGCTGCCAGGTCCTTGATGAACTCCCTGACTTATGTCGTCGTATTCTTTTTCCTCCTTTCATTTCATCAGCATCGCATAGGAGATCATTAGCATAGTTGACCTTCTGCATGATATCCATTCTGCGATGTAGCTCTTCTTCAGATCCTTGGCAGTTATCAGGGTTGAACTTCAGTGCCCGCTTCCTATAGGCCCACTTTATTGCCTTCAAATTAGCATCCTCTGCAATACCTAGGATGTAGTATGGGCAGCCATGACGTTGCATTCTTTGTAGGGTTTTGGCAGCTGCAACCAAATCTTCTTGATCATCTAATTTCTCAAGCTGCATCATAGCTTCCCTGTGTCTACCAAGCAAACAAAATAAGGCATAAACTCCCCAGGTCTTAGCCTGTAGTCCTCGTGATCGTTGTCCATATCCAATACTCTGAGGAAACATTCACTTGCTTCTTTCAGCCGTCCAAGTTTACAGAACATGTTTCCTTTGACCTTGTTTTCTTCAACCAAAGCATTATTCTTATTCTTTTCATTTGTCATAGAATTGTTTATCACGGATACTAGTCGTTCTTGTTCCTCTAATGTCTCATTCATTTTTTCATCCTCCTGTTGAAGCGACTGATCTGTGGTTTCCTGAGTCTGATTACTGTGATTTTTCTCTAGGTCATGATTTCTTTCTAGAGCTGACACTTCTCGCTGTGAGGCTTGCAATCTCTCCTCGAGATGTGTCGTCGCCTGAAGCAGCCTCTTTCTTTCGGTTTCGTGGGTCTTCACCTTCTCTTCAAGGTATCCACAGTAGAAGTCATTGTCCACGGCTTGGTTCTGGAGTTCTTCCAGTTTTTCTCGATGGTTTTCACATTCTCTCTCCTTCCGTGCGAGCTGTTCGTATACAGTTTCAACTTCCTTGGCTTTCTGGATTAATTCGTCCTCCAACTCTTCTATTTTCTTCTTCAGAAGTTTATTTTCTTCTTCAGCACAGTCGCGATTTTTACCAAGCTTTTCGATGTTGTACTTTTCTTCCATGAAATCGCCGAGCAAATTTTGATTCCTTCTCATTTCAACAGCTTCGTTAAAATTCATTTCTTCGAATTCATCTAGGAGGAAAAAGTACTCCTCCTTTGCGTCTTTCCATTCTTCCTTCAAAAGCGAGATCATTTCAGTAGCGCAATAAAGGTCGTCGTCGTTCTTCCGTGCGGCAGCATCTTGACCAATCTGGGGAGCCTTCTGGCCTTCAATGTACTGATGTACGCGGCCAAAAATTGCTCCCAGAACAAGAGCTACTGCGTGTTTACCTACTTTACCAATAGATAATCCGAGGTTTCGGATCCAATTTCCATTTATAAAAGGTACCACTGATTCGGCAGGGATCCGAGCCAATAAGTTTTTCACAAAGTTAAATTTACCAAGTGCCAACATGGTTACCTTTCTTTCCACCCGATCAAAACGTTGGAATTAGAAAACGCCACTAAAATTCCGGGAATTCCCCAAATCCTCATTTTGGCTCCAAGGCCATTTTTCTTGCTTTGGGAGATTCGTCAAGGTGCCTTCGGAAGGACTTCGAGTAACTGAAGGCTTCTGAAGACTTCGACGGGGCCAATCAAATCTTTTTCTGTCGCTAGTTTCAAAAAGCTTTCACGGTTATTGTGACCGACATTCCACCCAAGATCTTGGGCAGACTTTAGACTTTGATTCCATCCATTCCACTGTTCGCCCGATCATTCAGTTACTGACATTCTGAAAGATCGTGTGAACTCGGCCCGAAGCCTTTCCTTGTGTTGTGGAAGGGATATGTAGTACTTGTAAGCTGTTTTCCCAGCGACGGGAACCTTTTAAGGCGACTTTCAGTTGGATGGAGAGACAAAAGGGTATTTTCAAAGGATAGGTACCTGTCGTAAGAGTGTATGTATGTATGTACACAAACACACACACACACACACACACACATATATATAGATTATATATATATATATATAATATTTATATAATAATATATATCTATATAGACATAATATAGATATATAGGGCTATATATATATATATATATATATGTGTGTGTGTTGTGTGTGTGTGTGTGTACATATATATATATATATAGTATTATATATATATATTATAATATCTCTATATATCATATCTATATATATATATAATATATATTATATATATATTATATATATAGACATATATGTCTGTGTGTGGCGAATAGTGTCACCTTTAACAATATGTTTAAAACAATTGACACATTTATTTATGCGTACCTCAAGTGTGATTGATTAATTGATTGTGAGTTTTCTGGCGTCACGACTACCAGGGTCACCGACGCCGAATACTAAGTGTGATATTTTAACTTTTATAATATATTAAACAAAATTTTAAATAATTTTATTTTTTTTAAAGGGATACACATAAATTTGATTTTAAAAAAATAATAAAATCAATTTCTGATAAAAATGAGAATAAAATTCTGATCAAATAAAATTCCAATAAAAAGAATTGTTAATTAATATGAACAAATAACAATAAAACATAAAAACGGGGAAAAAATTATATACTAAGACAGCACAGCTGTCAGATATATTTGAGAAGAGCAGCTTCTTTAATAAAAGAGATAACTTTATTAACACACATGCTTTCCCCAACAGTTTTGCTATGCTATAATTACCACCTGCTTCACTACTATAAGCTAAAAAACGATTCCTAAGTTCCACTAGACTAGGATACTCAACCAGCAAAGGCCTAACAGTCAGTGGAACTAAGCAATCATCACAGAAGGGCTCATTCTCCCCATCCATCAGATAGCCATGAGTTAAATGCGTATGGCCAATAAGTAATCTACACAATACAACCTCCCACTTCCTTGGTATTAGGTCATATTTACAAGGGTGTGTCTGTCTAGTAATTTCTTTCATTTTATTAGGGCCTACTCTGTCCCACTGAAGTGCCCATAAATGCTGGACGGATTTCCATATATCAAAGAATGTATCACGATATGCGCTGCTGATTTGGCTAGCTTGTCTGCCTCTTCGTTTCCCGATATGTTCGCATGGGCAGGAACCCAACAAAATGAAACAATGCTGCCTCTATATTGGTGCAAGATGATCCACTGTAAGATCTTCAACGCCAAGGAATGATCCGTATAAAAGAATTAAAGACTTCCAGGGACTGTAAGGCACTTTTGGAGTCACAAAATATTGTGTAGCTACACACTGGGAGTGTTACAATATGTTCCAGTGTTACTAGGATGCCATTCAGCTGTAAAGTTTGAGGCAACAGAAGGAAGTGCACCTCTTCGGTTAAAAGATTCGCTAAAAACTCTATATCCAACGCCGGCATCGGACTTGGAGCCATCAGTAAATATAAAACATGTATCTATATGCTCTGATACATGCTCTAAAAATATTGCCTTCATTTCCTCATCAGATTTATCCCTCATTGCTCCATTGAAGTACCTGCAGAATTTCACATCAGGTAACCTCCAGACAGGAGTACTGGGATACACAAAGGGAATAATGGGAAATTTTTTAATATTTGTATCCTCTAAAATTTTTTAAATTCTATAGCTAAAAGGATTGGGATACCTTGGATGACTTTCGTAAAAACCGTTGAAAATATTTCTATTTGCCACAGCAAATGCCAGAGATTTGGGGAGTCTTTGCACTCTAAACCAGTACCGAAGTAATGATGACTGGCGATAGAGTTCAAGGGGCATCTCTCCTGCATCAACTAGCAAACTAGATATTGGTGACGAACGGAAAACTCCTGTGGCTATACGAATACCTGAATGATGCACTGAATAAAATTTTCAAGTTAGATGAGGAAGCTGAAGAATATACTTCACAACTGTATGACAGCTTTGATAAAATTAAAGATTTATGAAGCTTTAGTAAAAGATTTCTATCAGCTCCCCAACTGGTGTGAGAAAGCACCTTCAAGATGTGTAGAGCTTCTAGCCTCTTTGCTTTTATTTGTTTGATATGGGGGACCCAAGTCAATCTACTGTCAAAAACTAGGCCTAAGAAGTGTGCTAGTTCTACACGTGGGATTCTACGGCCATACAAATAGAGGTCTGGATCAGGATGCACTCCCCTGATACGACAGAAGTGGACAGCAGTAGTCTTGCTTACAGAGATTTTAAAACCCTGTTTCTCAGCCCAACTTACTATTTTATTTATTGTTAATTGTAACTTTCTTTCGGCTACAGTCATCCGGGTGGCAGCAAAGGATACTGACAAGTCATCCACAAACAGTGTCTTTAAGACTTCTTTTGGAATAACAGCTGCAACTCTGTTTATGGCCAGGGCAAAAAGTGTTACACTGAGGACACTACCCTGGGGAACACCTTCTTCTTGGCACCTTTTCTCAGATAAAGTACTGCCAACTTTAACTTTAAAATACCTACGATGTAAAAATGATTTCACAAATTATGGTAATTTGCCTCGTAGACCACTATTATGCATAGTCTTCAGAATCCCATGTCTCCAAGTGGTGTCATATGCCTTTTCTATATCAAAAAACACTGTCACGTGGTGTTGTTTGGAGGCAAAGGCACCTCAAGTGTGAAATGCACAAATAGCTCAGTAATGTAGAAAACAAATATAAACACTTGAAGTAATGTCATCTCAACCGAGCGAACAAAACGGCGTTCCTTGCTATAATCATAGTACGTATTAAGCTTTTTATAGCAGGTTACATATTTTATACTCGGTTTTTTCCATCTGTCCACCCGCCTGTGGTGTTTGAGCATGGTAACATTGCGTCCGGGCTTTAGATAGTTACATTCAGCTTACATTCAACAATAATACTAATATCCTATTTCAAATATTAACGGTGTAATTCGCATACAGTGAATTATTAAAACACTTTCCAGTTGCAAATGTACACCCAGATATCTTTTTATTTACCTAAAACTTACACACAACGTAACTATCTAAAGCCCAGGACGCAGTGTTACCATACGCAAACACCACAGGCGGTGGACAGATGAAAAAAAAGAGTATAGTATGGGCCACCGAGACTGAGGATGTATACTGTCATTATTTTGTTATCATTATTTATATTTCTGTGCCTAGCTAAAAGCTTACTGATTTGAATAGCACATTCCCAAAGAATAATCCGACCTAAAAAGAAAAAAGTTTCAAGAAGACTAGTATTAAATGAAGAGAGAGAAAAGACTGAATATAACAAACTATAGTTCATCACGGGATAAGCTTATGACATGGAACCACTGATCTCAAAAATGGTCTTTTAACATTTTTGATTTGCCGAAAGCGCCAGTAATGAGTACCTAATCATTAATGTATATGTAAGCATACGTTTGTGATTACCAGAGATGGGCATTGTTTAAATACAATTGTATTTAAATACGTATTCAATACATTTGTATTTAAACACATTTTTATACAAGTATTTAGATACGTATTTAAATACTTTTCATTGTACATTTAGTATTTATAAATACTTATGTACTTTTGTTAAATACAATCAGCCTGGCTAGTGGCCCGAAATGCGGCAAAAACCGTCCCCCCCCCCCCCCCCCCCCCCCCCCCCCCCCCCCCCCCCCCCCCCCCCCCCCCCCCCCCCCCCCCCCCCCCCCCCCCCCCCCCCCCCCCCCCCCCCCCCCCCCCCCCCCCCCCCCCCCCCCCCCCCCCCCCCCCCCCCCCCCCCCCCCCCCCCCCCCCCCCCCCACCCCCCCCCCCCCCCCCCCCACAAAAAAAAAAAAAAAAAAAAGTCCTCCAGCAAGGGAATAACCTTGCATATCTCTATATAAAATATCTTATCATAGCTTGTTTTATTTTACTCTTTAGTAGAGTACGTTCATTAACTTCTAGTTCATTCAGATTCAATAAAAAATATTTGAACGCACAAAGTATATATCTCAAAACCAGTTTTTATTGCATTTCAGAAAGCTTTATACATAAAATTTTCAAGACTTTCCTGAAAATTAAAATTTGCACAGGGCATGGAGGAGAGATATTAATTAATGAACAAAATTAAGAATTTTCTTTATTCTGTCATATTTGTGTATATGATTTTCCCACGATTCTTAGGTAAAAGAAGAATATAAGAAACAAAAAAAGAAATTCCAAAAACTGTAAACTCTAGCAAACTATCTCTTCATTACTTTCGAGGATAATGGCAAAATTTTATTTACAATATTAATTTACAAAATGACAGAACTTTTATTGTGGAGTGTAACACTTTTTGAAAATCAGCTTTTTTTCATTAAATAGTACAGCTAGCAACGAAAACACTGAAGAAAAGCAAAAACAATGACCAGAAACACACGTAGTATGTAGCAATGTCAAGATGTTCTATAGCTGTCCAGTCTCTTCCATTGAGACTAATAGCATTCCTATGAATGGAAGACATTCAAAGTATTTGAATTGTATATAGATGCAAATAAAAGAATAAGTTTAAGTATCTAAATACATTACATTTAGCTGTAGTGTATATGGTATTTAAATACGATTTTGACCAAATAATGTATTTAGCATTCACATTTCAAAGTATTTGTGCTCATCTCTGACGATTTCGCATATACATACTACCCACACATACGTTTTGGCATACAAATATACAGATCTCTCTCTCTCTCTCTCTCTCTCTCTCTCTCTCTATATATATATATATATATATATATATATATATATATATATATATATATATATATATAGATATATATATATTATATATATATATATATATGTGTGTGTGTATATATATATATATATATATATATATATATATATATATATATATATACATATATATATATATATATATTGTGACGAAGTGCCAAGTATCTGGTTACTACACTTACCATTCATTAATTGTTACCTCACAACAGCCAGACACCTGAACCCTCATCACAGGTACTAAACGAATGAATACTCTAAAGGCAACAGCGATCCCTTAAACAACTTACCAGTATTGCAGAAAATCAGACTAAGTTCATCAAAACAGGTGTGAGGTAATCTTGTAAGTAATTAAATTAATCAAAGGGCATCACTCCATTAACAACTTTAAAAGTCTAAGTATTTCCCTGATTTCAGAAGTCTAAGTACTTCCCTGGTTCTAACTCACTTCAAGTAAATTGAAGGAAAACAGATCAATTACCACTCCATGTTTCTACCTAAGTTAAATATAGTCATATATATAATACTGGTGTAAAATAAAGAAAACACGTATAAAAGTTTTAAATACAAAAATTTATTATTAAACTCAAAATTTATAAGTGAAATTCACAATATCAGGGAAAATTACTGTTATTTGAAAACAAAGTAAAGTTTAATTAATTCTTGAATCAATTAAGTAAAATTAAATCAAAATTGATTTATCACAAAATTCAAGAAAATTAATTCAATCAAAATTCAAATGTTAGGTAATATCTAAAATTTGGAAATTAATTCACAAGTGCTAAACAACAATGAAACTTGAAAAGAATTCTAAGTAAATACAAATTAATTCACAAGTATTAAATTCAATTAAATGTGCAACAATTAAGTAATGAAAATAACTAAGTTAATTAAATTGTGAATGCAAATGAAAACACAGAAAAATGTGGAAAATACACAGAATATAAAATAAAAACACATACTTCAATAAGAAAATGGATAAATGCATTTCAAATGAAACAAACACAAAACACAAAAATTTGCAATGTGTAAAAATGTAAATTGTTTTTCTATCCACTGTAAATATTAGTTTAAATTTTTACCAAACCACTGTAACTATTAGTTATTAGTTCTCTAAACCATCGTAACCATTAGTTATTAGTTGCAACTAATAAAGATATAACACACTTTACCTTTACCAATTTTCTTTCTTTGCTGCAGCTTGTTCAAAAATTCACCACAATTCACACAAAAATAGGTGCCGTTACACACTGGTATAATGTCTGTTCAGATTCTACAAAAAAGCACTAAATAAAACTAAATAACTCTAAGAAATATCCAATCTGAGATCTACAAGTTACGAGTGACCAATGTCTAAGTATAAAATCGTTATAATTACTTTGAAATCAAAAGTGCCGTGCGATGGAGAGAGAGAGAGAGAGATCTGAATGCCAGGAATCCCAAGTCTATAGTGAAAGCTATTTCTCTCAGAAACTGGACAGTGGAGTGGCACAAAACGTTTTGGCAAGTGGAGATGATACAATCCTTCTAGAAACTTCTAAAAATGACGTAACTTTACAGAAAAAATCGTGAAATCTACACATGGTTTTGGCAACGAAGCACGCGTATGAAACCAGTCAGCTCAACAAAGACACGTATTCGATCGAAACAGACTCAAGCAAAAGTCTCTATCAGACGTGATGACAGAATTCCCAAAACACAACGGAGACCTCGAAGTCTCTAATCAAACGTGTTGGAAGGTTAGGAAAGCAAAGCAGAAACTTCAGGGTCTCTTATCGCAAGGCGTTGACATAATAGGGAAACACCTCCAGCTTCGAACGGACAAATCTCTCTCTTTCTTTACATTCTATGTTATATACTGTTTTACATTATGCTATGTGAAATCTACACATTTTAAAACACCCTTGCTAAGGAATCTGAAAAAATGTAGCAGAATTCTATATATAACATTTTATACAGTCAAAGAAACATATATATATATATATATATATATATATATATATATATATATATATATATATATATAATGTTGTTGCTCTCACAATGCATATCTTCCCTTCAGTAAATGTATAAAATGTTGTAAAAGTGTTTGCAATATTTTCAGATTCGATATTATTTTTGCTTAGAGTTAATATGTCCTAATAATGTATATTCAGATTTTGCATAATGTATTTAAAAGTTAAGGAATAACAGAATGTGAAAACGGAAAAATTAGCGTTGTTTGTTCGAAGCAGGAAATTGCTGTCATCACTGGAAATAAGAAGAACTTAAGTTATTCGTTTGTTTTCAAAACCTGCCAATCAAAATTGCACATGACTGTGTTGGACTTGTGCATTTTTGTCGAGAAACCACATGAAGATTTCACCATTTTTCTATAAAGTTGCGTCCTGTAAATTTCTAGAACATTCTATAGGAAGTGACATCACTTAATCTATGCTTTCAATTTAGATAATTATTTCTTTCATTTTAAGAAACTTTTATTATCTGAAACTGCTTGATAATAAATGTTAATTAGAGTTGTAATCCCACTTTATTTATAATTTTAAAAGAGAATCATAAAGATTTAGCAAAGGAAATTCGGTCCCAAAATGTTTTATGCCCATCAGGCATCAATGTCTTGCCCAGTTAACTACCACACAAGGAGAGAGCAATTATGTCATTCGGATATCAGAGACCATTCGCGTTAGTTGGTCCTTCCTCTCTCTCTCTCTCTCTCTCTCTCTCTCTCTCTCTCTCTCTCTCTTCTCTCTCTCTCTCTCTCTCTCTCTCTCTCTCTGTATAAGAAAATTTTGGTTTCGCATTAACATTGAGATTTTATACTTAGTGGTCGGTCACTCATAAATTTTAGAATTATCTAATTCTTAGTATTTATTCGTGGAATCTGAGCAGACATTGTGCTAGTGTGTACGTAATGGTGTCTTTTTGGAATGATATAGTGAATTTTGGAGGAATATGACGAATTTTGGAGGCTGCAGCAGAAATACAATTAGTATACCAAGGTAATGTGTTATATTGTGAGGACTAGACAAAGAGGCAGATAAAGCAGTATTATTAACTTTATTACAGGAATGAAAGGTTTATAAGTACAGTGTGCGGGCGGATATGTAGTACCCGACAAGCAAGAGAGAGAAAACTGGGTCGGAGCGAGATGATTTGTATTTTCTCAACGACATACGTATACAGATAATATTGGCTACAAACTTTGAATATGTGTGAATTATACATTTGCCGCAAGGCCGAAGAATGCTCAATAGGATGGTATAAGGAACAGTGCGGCTACGATGATTACATACAAATTATACAGGAAAAAGCGTTGTCCTTACAATATTAGTTCAGTGCACTAAACTTAAACATAAAAAGTACTTGAAATACTGAAAGTACTTAGAATTTCAGGGAAACCTTTTGCCACTTTTTTCACATTTTGGTGTTGGTGATTTTCTGTGCATTCGTCCATTTTTTTTTTTTTTATAAAGTGTTTTTGTATATATAATGTGTATGATTACTGTTTTCTTAGTGTTTTTGCACTCCTGGTATTTTCCACATTTTGCTGTTTTACATTTAGATTCACATTTTGTTTGATTAAATTAAGTGTGTTTCATTAATTAATCATCACAAATTTAATTGAGTTTAACACTTATGAATTAATTTGCATTTACCTATAATTCTTTTCGAGTTTTTCCTTTAATTAATTTGCATTTACTAAGAATTCTTTTCAAATTTTAATTGTTACTTAACATTGAATTTTGCTTGAATAATTTAATTTCTTGATTTTTGTGATAATTGAATTTTGATTTAATTTTACTGACTGAGATTGTGAATTTCACTTATATATTTTGGGCTTAATAATCAATTTTTGTATTTAAATTTTTGTGAGTTTTCTTTTTTTCACCAGTATATTTAATATTGTTAAGGTTGAAATATAGAGTGGTAATTGAGCTATTTTCTTCCAGCTTTGTTGAAGTGAGTTAGAAACAGGGAAATACTTAAACTTTTAAAGCTGTTGATGGAGTGATGCTCTTTAATTAATTTGATTTCATAGAAAATTACCTCACACCTGTTTTAAAGAAATTAGTCTGATTTCTTGCATGATTAATAAGATTTTTAAGGGATCACTGTTGCCTTTATAGTAATCAGTCATATTTTATCTGTGATGAAGATACAAGTGTCTGGCTACTGTGAGGTAACAAATTTTCATTGGTAAGTGTAACGACCAGGTATTTGGACGCTTCGTCAATATATATATATATATATATATATATATATATATATATATATGTGTGTGTGTGTGTGTGTGTGTGTGTGTGTGTGTGTGTGTGTGTGTGTGTAAGTGTTACATAATATAAATATATGGAATGTTATTCCATATATAAAAACTAAACTATGATTAATTAAAACCAGTGACCCAAGAGGTCAACCAGTTTGCTTGCAGGAATGTGATCAGACCAGATAAGGTAAAGTAGGCTAAGATGACATGTTGTATCAGTCAGTGTCTGGTTTGCCGTCATCTGTGGTCATCAAATCTATTGTTTTGTAAACGGGTGTCAAAGCTTCCTGCTTGAGACCACCACAGTGACCTATAACCCAAACGGCCTACATGACTTGTAATCTATGTCATCTGTGTGTATGTTCGTATGTTCAAGCTACTGTCTGCTCACTTTATGATTTGTAAACCAGATTGTAAGTCAGACTTGAATTAGCCAGCATCATTGGCAGACCTGTACATTTTTATCTGATCTTCACAATGTAGACTTAGCAAGAATACAGATATTTTTGTACTCTGTGTTTAAACTATAGAACCTCGCATCAGAAAGAAGATACTGAATGAACTTAGAAATTATCATCATGAGCTTGAAACATCTCCGCCTTCATACCCAAAGAAGATACTGACTTAGAAATTATCATCGAAATCCAAGACACTCCAATGAGGATGGAGAGTCATAACAAACCGACCTTAGCGTAAATTATCACAGGTCTAAATAACCTCACAGGGCGTCCTATTATACAAAGGTCAGCCCCATCAGCCCTAATATATCATATATATATATATATATATATATATATATATATATATCTATATACTATATACTATATATATATATATATATATATATAAATAATATATTTATATATTATATATAATATATAATTAACTATATATATATATATATATATATATCTATATATACATGTATATATATGATATATATATATATATATATATATATATATATATACTATATATATATATGTTTCAGAAAGGAGTTGCTTAGATACTCGTAATCATGATTATGGTAATGTATAAGGGAGCACAAGGAGTAGTAATGTCAAAATACTAGATGACAAGTGGTTTCAAAGTTTAGGTTGAATCACATCAAGGATCAGCGTCAAGCTCATTTATCTTTGTAGTCAGAATGAATGTGCTGAGTTTGTAACAACAAAAGCACCGGCAGAGAATTGGAAGAGAAGTACTAAAGGGCTTGGCAGCAGTGCCTAGAAAGAGGACTTAAAAGTAATTTCTGAAGGGGAAAAAAAAAACTTTAAAACATCATTTTATCAAAGTGCACTAAAAAGTGAAAAATTATTTTTTTGAGACAGATCAGGATTTTTTTGCAATTTCATACTTGTTAGCCTGGGAGCTTTCACAACAGTAACTGACTTGGAAGCAATGTCACATAAAATGTCATGACAAATGATAATTGTTAATTGTTTTTGAATGCTGATAAATACATCCTTACTAGAGTAACATCGTAAAGTTAGGTGTGTTTTGGGAGCTTTCGTGACTTTTATTGGCTCCTTAATGCCTGTCCACACTAAGAAACATTGTATATAGATTTTTTGACATTATGCCAAGCACTGGGGCAACTAAGGCCATTCAGCGCTGAAATGGAAATTGACTACATCACAGGAATACTCTTAGGGCCGAATCTCTCATGTGTATGAATAAGACACAAATAAATAAATTTAAATGAAATATACATCAATATATAGTACCATATAAATATTTCGGACATTTATTCAGGACTTTTACTGATTTTCAAAAAAATATATGTCAGTGACTTTGTAAGGATAACATTCGGGCGAATGTTCGCCCTTCCATTGTAAAAATCTGTATATCCATGTGTCTTCTCTTTTCTTCCAGGAACTAAAATGTAGAGCATTTTATGCCCTTCCTTTCGATGTAAATATGTCGGGAATCCGTTCCCTCTATGTAATATTATTCATATATTTTCATCTGTGAAGAAACACATTCACAGCAAGGGCCCTGTTCCTTTTTGTTTATGTTTGTTCGTCCGCATGCTGCCTTATGTACAGCCTCATTTGCCGAATATATTTAGTTCTCTCGCTCTCCTCGTCTTACTCAGTCCTCACAATTGGTGACCCCAGAGTAGGTGACCCAAGCTGTTTTGGCTTTGCCATTAAGGGGCTAATTACCGCCACTCAACTTCAGAGAACCTTTAACAGACCCATATGATGCCTAGTCTAGGTTCTCTGGTACTACAATGGCATTTCTTCACACAAATGTTTTGGCGTTCAGTATTACAGCTTGGCCAGTCATTCACGACTTCTCGTCAACCGTAAGCGTGTGTCTGACAAGACGATGGAGAGTTCAACGCATTCACTCGACTCCTCTGTGCCCACCTTGACCCCGCAATCCATGAGACGATCCTTCTTTGTGTTTGAGTCCTCCTCAACGCCCATGCCCGCGCCCTGGATGACTGCACCGTCGAAGCCCCCCCACATCAAGCTGCCGCCCTTCTGCAGTGAGGACGTCGCAACATGGCTGCAACAGGCAGAAATACAGTTCCAGATCCACGGCATCACCTGGGACAGCGCCAAGGCAGACCTCATCGCCGGGACCCTCACAGGTGATGCCTTCAAACGCCTCGTCCCATGGATGTGCAGCCATCCCGGGGAGTTGCCCTACGAAGGCCTGAAGAGGGACTCATCTAGGTCTTCTCCCTTCCAGTTCCCAAGCAAGCCTCTCAAATTTTAGACCTTGTGGTCAACCCCATAACCACCTCAGATCCTAGACTGGCCTGGCACAAGCTCCAGAACCTGGTCCTCCTGCCAGAGGCGGACCACCAAGGACGAAGGCAGGAGGTGAGCATCCTCTGTCAACTCTTCTTTCGCCAGCTCATGCCTGAAGTCCAAAAACAGATCCCTAATGCAGAGACCATGGAGATGGAAAGTCTGGTGCAGCAGGCTTTCGTGTTGTTTACCGCCACCTAACCTGCAAAACTCTCCTCTCCTCCGTCAGCCAACAGCCTACAGCAGGAGGACACGGATGGTGCAGCATACATGCGATCACCGAAGCCCCTCCCAGACGTCTGGTGGTGTCACTTCCACCACAACTTTGGCAGCAAGGCACGGAAGTGCGAGCACCCTTCCTCCTTCCAACCTTCAAAAAACAATGGCTGCAGCACCCTAAGCAAGCCCCCATGGCAGCAGCAGTAACGAAGTCCCAATCCAGGGGCTTCTACGTCCAGGACAGAATCTCTGGCCTCAGGATGCTGGTTGACACTGGTGCCATGCAGTCAGTGTTCCCTTCATCTGCAGAGGATTGCAGCCACGCCCTCGATGACCCAATCGCCCTCGTAGCTGCAAACGGGACGCCTATCCTTACCTTACGGCACCAGGGCCCAGACCATCGAGTTCCTGGCTGGACCTACACCTGGCCCTTCGTCCTCGCCAACATATGGATCCCTCTCCTGGAGGCAGACTTCCTGGCCCACCACGGCCTTTTGGTGGATGTGGCCCACCAGCACCTTCTCAATACCGAGACCTGCCTCTCCCGCCCAATCACCAGAGGACCAAGGGAGCCCACCATCTGCTCCGTCCGTCCCCACCACAGATACGCCTCCCTTCTCCGGGAGTTTCCGTACGTCTTCCACCCCGAACTTCTCCAGGTGGCGGGGGCCACACCCAAGCATGGTGTCTTCCACCATATTGAGACCAAGGGCCCTTGACACATGCCAAGCCCCGCTGCCTCCCACCGAAGCTCCTCCAGGAAACCAAGACCACATTCAAAGAAATAGAGAAGATGGGGATCTGTGAAAAGGCAGCAAGTCCATGGGTGGGCCCCCTCCAAATGGTGAAAAAGGCAGACAGTATGTGGAGGCCCTGCGGTGACTACCGGTGCCTGAACCTCTTCACCACACCCAACAGTTACCCCCTGCCAAACATTCAGGAACTCACCAGGCCCCTCCACAGCGCCAAGGTCTTCTCCAAGATCGACTTATGAAAGTCGTAATTTCAAGTCCCCATCCATCCCGATGATATTCCGTAGACGGCGATCATCATGCCCTTCGGATCCTTCATGTTTGCCTTCTCCAACTTCAGCCTGTGAAACACTGGGGCCACCTTTCAATGCCTCATGGACAGCATCCTTGGCGACTTACCCTTCTGTATCTTCTACATGGACGATATTCTTATCTTTTCCAGATCGCCGGTGGAGCACCTGAACCAAGTCCGGGCTGTCCTCAAGCACCTACAGAAGAATGGACAAATGCACCTTTGGCGCCGAGAAGGAGAATTTCCTCATCCACGAAATTACAGCAGCAGGAGTTCGTCCCATGGTTTCAAAGGTGGCCACAGTGGAGAAGTTCCCGATAACAATGACCAGCAAGGCCCTACAAGAATTCATCGGGATGGTGAATTATTACTGAAGGTTCGTCCCGGACATCACATGCACCATGTGCCCTTTGATCGAGGTCCTGTAGGGCAAACTTAAGAAACTGACATGGGGAGAAGACCAGCAGTTCACCTTCACCCAAACCAAGTCTTCCCTCAGCAGGGCCACCATCCTGGCTCGGCAGGACCCCGACGCATCCCTGTCGCTCATCACTGATGCCAGCAAAGTCGTAAGCAGCACCATCCTGGAACAGCTGGTCAACAGAGTCCCCACACCGTTAGCCTTTTTCAGCAAGAAGCTCAAACCTACCGAGACTCGCTACAGCACATTCGACCGCGAGCTCCTTGCCGTCTACCAGGCCGTCCACCACTTCAAATATCTTTTAGAGGGTGTATCCTTCACCATAAGGATGGACCACCAGCTGCTGGTCCACGCTTTCGTCAAGGTGGGTGATGCCTAGTCTGCAAGGCAGCAACGTCATCTTGTGGCCACCTCTGAGTTCAGGTGCTCCATCGAGCACATCCCTGGCAGAAGAAATCCCGTATCCGATGCCCTCTCAAGGGTCGAGATCAACTCCCTTCACCTCGGCGTCGAGTACGAAGACCTAGCATGTGATCAAGCCTCCAACCCCGAAGTACTAGCCTACTGAACTGCCATTACTGCCCTTCGTTGGGAGGACATCCCCTTTGGCCCCCCCAGGATGACACTCCTCTGCGATACCAGCACAGGATGCCCTCGTCCCTTGATACCCACCTCCCACAGGAAACAGGTGTTCGACATCATTCATGACCTCATAGACCCGTCAACCCGCACAACAACCAGGCTCCTGATGGAGAAGTTTGTGTAGCACGGCATTATGAAGGATGGTTGGGAGTGGGCCAGAAACTGCATCACCTGCCAGAGTAGCAAGACGGGAAGGCACACCGAATCAGGGATAGGCTCTTTTCCCCAGCCCAGGCAAAGATTCGGACACATCTACGTCGACGCCGTATGGGCCTCTTCCTCCATTCGATGGTGCCAGATACCTCCTGACAGTGATCGACCTGTCTACCAGGTGGCTTGAGGCCACTGCGATGTCAGAAGCCACCGTAAGCACTTGTGTCAAACCCCTCCTGATCAGCTGGATCAGCCACTTCAGAGTGCCTGACAACGTCACGATGGACCAAGGACCCACCTTCGCATCAGAGTTCTGGTCTTCCTTGGCACGCCTGATGGGGACCAAGCACCACAACACAACGTCCTACAATCCTGCAGCCAACGACATAATGGAAAGAGTCCGCCGTTCCCTCAAGACTTCCTTCATGGCATGCTGTCAGGGCCCCGATTGGAAGGCACAGCTTCCCTGGGTCCTCCTTGGTCTCTGCACTGCCCCAAGAGCCCACGGTGACCCTTCCCCAGCAGACAGTGCCAGGCGCCTTGCCGAGAGACATATCAACAGGATGAAGCAGTTCTGCCCGTGAGCCCTGGACTCCTGCAGATTTGTCTTCCTGAGGAACAATGCCGCCCGCCCACCCTTGATGAGGCCCTACCTGGGCCTGCACTGAGTCGTCCATCGGGAGGAGAAGGCATTCCTCTTGTCAATCAGCAGCTGTTGGGACTGGGGCTCGATAGATCACCTCAAGCCTGCCATCATCCCTGATGAAGATGACCCTGGTGAAGGCCCTCACAAAACCCCGACACTGCTGGTTCCTGACAGTGCCCCTAAATGTCATCCAGGCCTCCCAAGGAAAGCAGTTGATCCCCCCTAGACCCACTACTAGGGGTGGCATCCTGCTTTCCGGCCCCCAACTGAGGGAATCACAAACCCGAGGACTCCTTCAGCTCCCCGCATGATTCCGTTAGTCATCCAACGATTCTACATGTTCATCGTCTTAGGGGGGGAGTATTTGTAAGGACAACATTCGGCCGAATGTTCTCTCTTTTCTTCTAGGAACTAAAATGTAGAGCATTTTACACCCCTTTTTTTGTATATATGTTGGGAATCCGTTCCCTCTATGTAATAATATTCATGTATTTTTGCCTGTGAAGAAACACATTCACAGCAGGGGCAATCTCCCTTTTTGTTTATGTTTGTTCGTGCATGTGTGATGGACACTACGCTTCTGTCCGCACTCTGCCTTATGTACAGCCTCATTTGCCGAATAAAGTTAGTTCGCTCGCTTTCCTCATCTTACTCAGTCCTCACAACTTAATTAAGACCAATTAAATTGATTTGAATGTTCTGAAATATATATGAACAAGCAATTTTTATTTTAAGAAAAACCACATTTTAGATTTTCAGTGTTCTTGACGTAATTTGAGACTGTCATATATAGATAAATATGACACTGAATACAATTCACAAACAACTGTGTTGGGTAATATAAATATTTTGGAATTTCAAACTTTATTTTGATATTTACTAGATTATCTCAATTTGATTTTATAAATTATGCACAGGAATGTTCTATTGTTTTCCTCTTTTATTTCACTGATGAACTTGCCAATTATTGGAGTCTACAGGGGAATTGCAATAATCACGAAGTTGATTTCGTTGAGCCTCGCTAGCCATGGTTCCTCTCTGACGGCTTAGGGTAACCTACTAATCGGGCTCGGTAAAGCTTCTCACACCTCTAGTGACCAAGTATTGCCCCATGTGTCACCGAGTCTTCTTGATCTGCCTCATTCGTGGCATTAGGTTGTCTTGTTAAAATTAAGTTGTGCAACACAAGCAGCCAACACCAAGGACTCGATACGGTAATGTGAAGATGTATGGTCATGCCCCTGATGCGTCGACCAGCCAAGGCCACACCAAGGCGTGCCTCTCCTGCAAGGGCCTTGTCACGGGCCGTGATGCAAGCACAGACGTTAATTGCAGACCAGCAACGCGCCATCCATCTCTTTCAGGATGCTCTTCCCGGTACTGGATCACGTGCTGTCAAAGTCCCTGTCTCTGCTGCCCCTGAGAAATGTAATGTTGTGATGTCCTCAGCAGAATTTAGGTCCTGGAGACGTTCGATGACGTGTTAGATCCACCTCAACAAGTTCCCGCCGCAGGATGCTGTCCTGCATATTAGACTCAAATGTGTGCCGGCGCTGCAACGTGCACTGGATGCTCGGTACTCTGACGCAAAATGGAACGCCTGTTACTACAGACGCGGCTCTGGATGCCATCGGGAACATTGTGTTACGGTCTTCAAATCAGGCAGTGCAATGGTCCGAATTTTTTGCCACCGCACAAGGGCGCGAAGAGTCTGTTAGTAATTATTTCTCAAGGTGTGCTCAAAAGGCCACCGACTGTGATTTTCAGTGTCCCAAGTGCGGGGAGTGCTTGGCCGAATATATGCTGTTACGGAAAATAATGGTAGGTCTCAGGGACCCTGTGTTAAAAAGGCATGTATTTCAGGCATGTGATATGTTTAAAAGTGTAGATGCCCTTCAAGGCTTTGTGTTGTACCTTTGAAGCTGCTCGCTCTTGGTGCGAAGGAGTTGGCTGGCGCCTCAAGTGATGATGTCACTGGCACCGATGACATAGAGCCAGACGTCGCGGTGTTGTGCGGTAACTCAAGTGCAAAGCATTGCGGGAATTGTGGGGGATGTCATTCGCCTGGTCATGCATTGTGCCCAGCAAAAGGTATGACATGCCACGGGTGCCAAAAGGTAGGGCACTTCTAGAAATGCTGCAGAAGTACGAAGAAAGCGCCGCTCACCTTGAATTTGGTGATTGTCGCCGACACACACCTCTCCCCCCACCCCGCAATCAAGGCTTGTGTTTCCCATGGAAGCAGAAGGTCGGTGTCCACACTCGCCGTAGCAGACACAGTAGCACAGATCTGCATTGCCGGGCCCACGATTCTTTCAAGCCTGCACATAAAACCTCTGGAGTTGCAACCTCGAACAGGTCTGAGGGACGTTGCTAATCTCCAAGTGAGATGCCTCGGATCAACGGCATGTACCATTGAAATAGGTGGGCGACGCACGAAGCAGGAGGTCTACTTCGTGCCAACGGCCAAGAACTTCTAATTATCTCTGAATGCTTGTAGTCAAGAGCTGGGAATAGTACCGCCTGGTTTCCCTCACCCTTCCCCTCTCATTGCATCAGCTGACGTTAGTAGCGAAGCAGTCTCTCAGTCTAACCCCCCTCAGACAACAAAGCCAGCCACCATACCTATTCCACCCGTGGAGGAGAACATACCAAGACTGGAGGAATGGTTATTACGTCACTTCTCATCCACGACCTTAAACACAACCAGGGAACCCTTACCTGTGATGACGGGCAAGCAGCACCACATACATTTATTGCCTGATGCC
>NC_087200.1:152576317-152595445 GCF_015104395.2 Macrobrachium nipponense
ATTGCCTGATGCCGTGCCTTATGCCTGTCACATGCTGGCAGCAATCCCTAAGCATTGGGAAGAGGAGGTCAAGGCCCGGTTTAATGAAGACGTTCGGAAGGGCGTGATAGAACCAGTCCCGGCAGGGGATGCAACGGAGTGGTGTGCAAGGATGGTTGTGGTAGCCAAGAAAACGGGCCAACCTCACACAGTAGACTTCCAGCGCCTCAATGCCTACTGTCTCCGTGAGACTCATCATACATCAGCACCCTTCGACATGATTTCGAGCATCCCCATTCACACGTACAAGACTACAGCGGACGCCCATTGGGGTTTCCACCAAGTGGAACTGGACGAGGATAGCCGCCCACTCACGACCTTCATCACCCCATGGGGGCGGTATCGTTATCGTAGGACAACCATGGGTCACTGTTCGGCTTCCAACGCCTACACGAAAAGTTTCGATGACGCCCTGCAAGACATCACCAGAAAGCATAAATGCATCAACGACACCTTGCTATACAATCACAGCATCGAAGAGGCATTTTGGGTCGTACATAAATTCCTGTTAACGTGTACCTCTGCAGGTATTACACTCAAGCCCGAGAAGTTCAAATTCTGCAAGAGAGAGGTTACCTTCATCAGGTACCACTTGGGATGGGAGTCATATAAGCCTGCAGACGAACGACTAGATGCCATTCGTAACTTCCAGTTGCCAGAGAAGCCCTCCATCACTGATATTAGGTCATGGTTTGGATTCGTGAATCAGTTAGCCCCCTTCCTTGCAACAGCGCCCATCATGGAGTCTTTTAGGAACCTCCTCAGCAAACCAACGGGGAAAAACATCTACTGGGATAGCCAGCTACGTAGCAAACTCCAGCAGGCACGGAAGGTCATCTGTCAATTAGCCAAGGACGGCTTGGCATATTACGACAAGACGCGCCCTACGATAATCATGATGGATTGGAGCAAGGAAGGCATTGGTTTTGTCGTCCTCCAGCAGTATTGTGCTTGTCAGTCAGCTGACAGCCCCTTTTGTTGCAAGGACGGCTGGCGTCTTGCCCTGTGTGGCAGTCAACACCTCACCTCTTCTGAAGCAGGGTATGCCCCCATAGAAGGTGAAGCCCTTGCAGTCACCTGGTGCTTGCGGAAGGCCAGGTTGGTCCTATTTGGGTGCCCAAATCTCACCATCATCACGGAACACCGTCCACTTGTCCAGCTGGTGGGTGATAGGGCTCTTAAGGATACCATCAACCCAAGATTGTTCAACTGAAGTGAGAAGACACTCCAGTTCAAGTTTCATATCAAATACCTGCCCGGAAAAAGGAACACTGCCGCGGACTTTCTCTCAAGGTACCCAACCATGCGAGCACCCCACGAAGCTTCTGATGTGGATTTGGAGGAGGAAATTCAAGTGGCAGTGGCATGCGCAACTGTTGCCGCCTTGGAACCAGACATCATCGTGTTGGATGAAGACTGTGTCAGGAGCGCTGCATCTAATGACCCAGCGTATCAGCTCTTGCTTGCTAGGGTCGCAGCAGGTGATTGGCCCCAACAGAAGTCACAAGAAATCTCCTGCCTTCATCCCTTCTTCGGCGTTCGGGATAGGGTAGCCATCAACCAGGAGCTGGTGACATACTCAGTGGACCAAGGATGCATATGTTTGGTTATCCCTGAAGATTTACGCCGTCAGGTAGCCGCTAACCTACACGCAGGACACCAAGGCCTCGACTCTATGCTTAGGAGGGCCAGGCAGTCAGTCCACTGGCCGGGAATAGAAGGAGACCTTCAGCATTGCCGTGCCCAATGCACCTCATGTGATGAACACACCCCTTTACTACCTCCTGAAGAAATGATACACAAGCCACCAGCAGAATACCCCTTCCACAAGACGTCGCAGAAATGTTCCAAATAGAGGGTAATGTATTCATGGTACACGCAGACAGACTAACCGGTTGGTTAGAAGTAGCTCACTTCCCCTGTGGTGCCACATCCAACAAAATAAGCAATCGCCTTTGATCCTATTTTTCACATTGGGGAGCCCCAGAGCAAATACCGACTGACGGAGGTACGAACTTGGTCAGCGAGGAGATGGTTGCCTTCTTCAGGAGATGGGGAGTCAAGGTCCGTCTGTCATCAGCCCAGTATCCCCAGTCCAATGGCAGGGCAGAAGCAGCTGTCAAATTGGCAAAGAGGCTACTCCGAGAAAACACGTCAAAAGGTGGAGCCCTTGAGTCAGACAAGACGGCCCTGGCAATACTCCAATATCTCAACACGCTTCTGAGGGAGATCAACAAGTTGCCATCTCAGCTTGCAACGGGTTGCCAGCTGCGTGACAGGGTACCGACGGCTAGAAGACACCTGTTAGTAGACAGGTATTGGAGATGGACAATACGTCAAAGGGAACTACAAGTGGCAAAATCACAGGAAGCTATGAGCACCCTTAACACCACCAGGAGACTGCCGCCCATCAAACTAGGTACCCATGTACGCATACAAAACCAGGCTACTAAGCAGTGGGACAGAACGGGCATGGTAATGGAAACTAAGCCCCATCGTCAGTACACAGTCAAGCTCAACGGGAGCTGCAGACTCTTAAAAAGAACAGACGACACTTGAGAGTCATCGCTCCATCCTCCAGCGCCCCTGCATCTCAGCACGACACCTCCGTGAGCCCTACGCCCATAGAACCAGTAACGCATTCCATGCAGGACCCCGGCGTTGTTGGTAGGCCCAAAAGGGCTGCCGTTAGACCCAAGTGGCTCCAAGACTTCATATAATGCTGATATTATTTGTTGTTTGCTCATATGATATGCAATTGTACAATTGTATCAAGAATTTATTCTTTTTTTTTCTGTGTATGTGTATTACGTGCATTTGAGTGCTACTAAGCAATGCACTCAATGTATGTAACTGCATGTTTTTGTACTGAAAAGTTTGTTAAAAATATTTTTCTCTTCGTAGTTCATTTCCATGTTCATAGTGACATTGTCCCATTTAATTTTTGTTATGTATAAGTATAATCTTGAGGGGGGGATGTACGATATGTCTTTGTAATGTACTGCCGGGCAATAACCTGCAACGTGTTTGCGAGTGAGTCGGCTCTCTGGTCTCGTACAATAAAGTCCTGTCACCAAGACGTCGTCTCATTGTAAACCCAACAAAAGGTGATAGCTGAAAAGGACAAATATAAAAGTTCCTTACACTAGTATGCCAAAGTGATTATCCACTGCATGACTTGACTGCTCAGTCGGTAATTCCAGATGCTCTCATGTGGTGTAAGACTTCGTGCAGGGTGTAGTTTCATCATAAGGCGAGACCCGTTCAACAATTTCAGTGTAAAGCTCCTCTGTAATCCTGGTAAAGTTTCAGAGCAGTCCTGGAGTTTCAATTGCCAATTCAGTTAATAATCTCTCATCAAGTTTTCCCAGGAACCTTTCTCGTCTCTTTTTAAGTAGGACCCACATCCAGCATCTACTTGTGTGTGTGTGTGTGTTTTTTTCTTTTTTTTTTTTGCACTCTCGTTCCTGGTCTTCAAAACTTCCTGTTTGTCCATCTTGTGCCTCTGTCAGTGCCTGCAACGGGAATGCATGCCAGATTATCACCACTGGCTTAAATATTCATTCCAACATGTTCACGACACAGTTTACATATGTCACCCATAGATATAGAGGGGAGAGATATGACAGACAAGTAACGATTGCGTGCACGTTAGGCGCCATTGTTATGCGATGATTCTGAGAAATAGCAGCGACTTCAGAGACCAACAGCAACAAAACCACTTCTGCCACTCAGTGCTGGGCCATCAACTGTGTTCTATACAGAAACAGGATCACACAAGAAGAGTCGATCATATTTCACAAGATAGTGACTTTTTTCTTTCATGAAAATCTTTATAACTGAGTTGAAACAACCCCGAGTGAGTGTGTGTTAGATCACAGCCAACTTGCAGTCAACCACACGCCTGCTTTTTGAGCTGATGAAATAATGAATGTTGTAATAAGCTTTTTATTAAAGCCTATTTGATATTAAATTCATGTAGTTTAATAAATTAGCATGTAGGGTAACTGTCAGTCCATATAACCATAGTTAAGTCTGACAGTTTTCCCCACTACTAGTACCACAATTTACATAGTATCATGAAGCCTAGACCTAGGGTTGCTGCAGTTGTGATTGTTAATGAAGCATTATAATGTTATTTATAATATCATCAATAAGTTCTCAAACCTCCTTGTATGCTGAGCTACAGATGAAAATAGGAGACACTGAGCGAGCCACCTACCTCCTGGTACCAACTAATCAGAGGCTGCTAAATGTAGAATTTGAACAGGTTAACAGAGTGGAAAATATCTGGGCAGACATGAGAAAAAAATGTGCGGGGGCAGCAGAGGAATTGGTGGGAAGAACCAGCGGATATGGAGTGTGTACAGGAGAAAAGTGGTGGTGGTATGGAGAGGTGCAATAATCAATTGAAAAAGAAAAGCAAAAGTAGTTAAGGAATGGAAAGAATAACGGCATGCACAGTGGGTGCAGAGGAACTGTGCAGAGAAGAGGAAAGAGATGCAGAAAGGAGTGTAGGTATGGCTATTGGAAGGGTCGGCAGACCAGTTGAATGAAAGACGGAACAAGAGAAGAAGAAAAGGATATCTAAAAGATTTCAGACTTTGGGAAAAGGCAGAGACAGGATTTGGGGAAATTGGGTGTCATCAAGGATAGAAATGGAAATATATTGCATAGGGCTGAAGAGATTAAGAAGAGATTGAGAGAGTATTTTAAACAACTTTTAAATACTGAAAATGAGAGAGAGAGAGAGGGGAGAGGGGGGAATCACAGATGGTAGAGGGACCAGTGATGGAGACACAGGATAAAGAAGTGAAGAGAGCATTAAGTAAAATGAAGAATGATTGAGCACCAGGTTCATCAGAGTTCCAGATTGAAATGATCAAATTATTTGGTACAGAGGGGGAGAATGGATGATGGATTTCTTAAAAGCTAAATTGGAAGAAGAAGAAATACCAAAGGACTGGGAGGAGAGTTTAATTGTATATATATATATATATATATATATATGATATATATATATATATATATATATAAAAGCAGTAGGGAGACGTCATGGATTGAGGTAAGTACAGGGGAATTAAACTTAACCGAGCAATTGATTTGAAAAAGTTATAGAGAGGGATCTAAGCTGGTATGAGAGATTAAGAGAGATTGTATAGATCGAAACAGCAGTTGGATTCGCGAGAAGAAACGGGGGCAGTGGATGCACTCTTCAAAAGTAAGACAGCCACAGGAAAAGAGGCTAGAGGGAAACCAGGAGCTCAATTGTGCATTTATAGACCTAAGAGAAAGCATATCTCACCCCTTCTCATCACATGGACACACCACTGGAGTCTTTCTTTCCTGGTCCTTCTTTGAATTGTTATACACTTTAGAAGTTCTTATTCTTTCATATATATATATATATATATATATATATATATATATATATATATATATTTATTGTTTGTGTTTGTTTGTAGCCTACATAAACATAGTAATCAAGGTTTACTTGGGAAGTCAAGGCATTGTGGCGGCAATGCACATGAAAAATCTCAACTCTACTACATAATGCTTTTGATAAATACGTTAAAAACTTTATTTGGAAGAATTTTCCACAGATGCTTCTAGGACTGATTTAATCGTTGCTATTTACATAACATCCTTTTTGCTGTTCTCTTTAACTTGTTAACGGACGGATGATTAAATAACAAATTGTTAACTTAATTTGAAGTCCGTGGACCGCAAAGTATTTTTGTCCGATCTCCGATGTTTTATGTGTTCTGAACATACCGTGTTTTTTAGTTTTTTTTTAGGACTGAATTAATGTTACAACTAAATGATAATATATATGTAATATTATACAATTATCTTAACTGATAATAGAACGATTCCGTACAAATTTATACGTTACCCATTTTGAGTAATCGGACGAGTTGTTTACTACTGCAATTGTGAAGTGCCGTTGCAACGACTAGGTCGGACTTTGAGGCCTTAACAATGAAATTGAGCCTGGTTGTAAAGGGAGCCATTTCAAAGACTTATCTTACCTACTACTACTACTACTATCTAGGTAAATTCACGTAAATTGATAAATTATTCAATTTAGTTATTTTGTCAGGTATTTTAACATATCACACTGGAACGCAGTATAAAGTAAGAGCTTAGCAATGATCAAAACTAGCCTAAGTTGTTATGATCTACGTTTAGCTTGATACAAGGCAGTGGAATTTGTACCGGCATGGGGTAGTTTCCTCTGTCACCACTGAATGGCCTCATAGGTCCCAGTGCTTGGCCTTTGGTCTAAATTTAGACGGCCGCACAAAAATAGGATATATTGTTAGCTATTGATAACCTAATAATGTTTTGGCCATACAACATAAGAAAATTGGTGTAGGCTACCTACACTACCTTATAGCCTAGTACCTAGTAGCTAGTACTAGGGTAAAAAACCGCATGGTACAGGGGTGGACCATGTACGATCAATGTGTACAACCCCTAAAAAAGTATATTATAACGCGTCCTGACACCGGAGATGGGCATCAGTCACAGCTTCTTGTTGGTGAGAAATGGAGCTAAAGACCTTTACTCTCCTTTCGAAGTAAGTATTTTCTCCAAAGTTAGAAATCAAAGCCAAATTTTAAGATTTAAACAGAGGGTAGTGAAAAGGGTGTACACAGCAGTCCAAATCTCACCAAAACGCGTTCAACATTTTTACTTACAACTCTAAATATTTAGAAGATTGATGCATCTTGATGTTTACGGAGTCGTTTGTGTCAATAAACTTCCCATCTCCTGTGATAAATCCGCACACCACTTGTACCCACAGACGCTGGGGCACTTTCATCACAACAATCGGAAAACTTTTCCTCACCGAGTAAACAACTGTTTTGTAGAAGAAGACAACGAAGAGTGCACTTCGATTAATTTTTTAAATAAATAGTAAAACATCAATATTTTACATTTGTTCCGATACGTAATACAAACCATCGGTCCTTTAACAATAGGAAGTAGCTAGCGGCAGCTGAACGGTCGTAAGCTTCGAACAAGGGGAGAACGGTAGTTAACTGCTTGTCCGATCGTCGCGCGCCGCGCGACTGGGAGGTAAACAAATCACTTTTGCTTTCGGCCGTGTGTGGGAAGGACGTGTTCGCCATCGCTCTGCCCGCTTGTCGTTTGCTTCAACCTTGAGTATTTGTTTTCTCTTTCTGTATATCAGGAGTGATTGTAAGTACTTTTTTCTCTATTCAATTGATTTGCAATGAGTGAATTAGAGGAGATTGAGATATTCACCGCGCCCTCCAGTCGCCCGTAGAGTGTATCCCGGGCTGGAGGGACGTAAATGTGGGGGTTCAGGTACTTTTGTTGAGGTGGACCCCCACGAGGTTTGTACTCGTTGTCGAGGGCGAGAGTGCTCCCGCAACGAACCATGTGTGGTTTGTATGAACTGGTCCGAGGCGCAGTGGGTGCTGTACGAGGGCAGGAAGAGACTTAGGCCGGCCAAGAAGTCATCGGAAAGTCCAGTGACTCCTTTGGTGACGGACACTTCGTCCTCTTTCCTGCCTCCCGGCCAGCCCCCACGGTTTGCGCCTTCCCCTGCGGGGGGGGTAGCGGAGTCCTTTTCCTCTCTCGATCCGTCGATGTGGAGGAGGGCGCCCGCTACCCGGACGTACAGCTGTATTCGGGGTCTTCTGTCCGCTCTGGGGGGGGTATTTCGCCCCCCAGGCGCGGGGAAGCCCCTCCTATTAACCCGACTGTTGCTTCCGCAGGTGTGCCATCAGCGAAGGACGACTTGGGACAGGTGTGGGAGTCGCTGGGACTGCAGGGAGTGCCCAGCATCCAGGGTTGCTACAGCGGTTGGCGGGGTCGGCCGTGGTCACTCATGGTGCGGTGACCACCACGACTACCACATTAACTACCCCTGCGTATGAGATGCCACCACATCTTGTATATACGCCACATATAATGTCGGTGACACCCACGGTGGCAGTACAAAAACCAATTGCCGCCGTTCCAAAGAGGACGATGCCACCACCACCTGGATTTTTTCCTTTGCCGACCCCGGACTTCCGCTGCCCCAAGAGTACCCCTGGACCTGCCGCCAGTGCCACGGATGACGGTGACTGTCGACAGGACGCCTGGCTCTCCCGTGGTACCTGCCGTGCCTGCCGTACCTGTGGCCGCTCCAGCGACTCTTTCCTTTTCAGGTACACATTCCATTTCAGATGTTCTGCTGTTCCTGCTGCCTTCCCGGACCTGTTCCTGTCGTTCCCTTCCCGCTGCTGGTGTTGCTGTAACAGTCTCAGGTCCTTCCGGACAGGTGCAGTCGGGCCCTGTTGCTTCGGCAACTGCCCCGGCTCCCTCCTGGATGGAAGACCTGACGTCTGTCCTGCGGAGCCTGGCGAAGAAGAAGAGGAAGAGGAAGAAGGTGTCGTCGTCGTCTTCATCGTCTTCTTCGTCGTCTGCTGCCTCTCCTTCCCCTTCGACTTCTAAGGCCAAACAGCCGAAGAAGAAGAAGGTTGCCTCCTCCCCCCCTAAGAAGACTCCTTCGGGATCTTCTAAGGGCCCGGCTCGCTCAGGCGAGCTGGGGAGCTCTTCTGCTGGTCCTCCTGTTCCTTCGGGTGGCGGGGCCCGTCGCTTCTTCTGCAAAGAAGAAGTCGACGGGGACCAGAGGTGCATCAGCCTCGGCTGGTGTGTCCTCACCTGGTGCTAGTGGTTCTGCCGCTAAACCAGGTTCCGTCTCGGCTGCTTCTCGTTCGCGAGAAGCACCGAGTGGACGCTCTTCTAAAGAGGACCGTCCAGCCAAAGTTTCGACGTCCGAGCTCGCTCGCCGTCAAGACAGCGGCACGGAGCAGAAGACTGGCGAGAGTCGTGCACACGACTCTCGCCAGGCCAGTGGACGCTCTCGCAGCGACCAACCGGCTGCTCGGGCTGACGTGACGGTCGCTGACCGGCCACGGGTTGAGGCGAGGAAGGAGTCCCCACGGCCGCCGGTACCAGCCACGGCTGGTACCAGCGGTTTGACGCGCCGAGAGGACGCTGGCCGTCTCGACGCGAAAGGGAGCCTAGCAGGTCACCCGTCCGCCGCTCCCGATGGGACCGGGCGAGACGGTGACCAGCGGCAGCTCGCCTGACGCTAGAGAGCGGTCTCGACGTGCTCAGCCGAGCCAATCGCCCCAGGCGAGCGGCGACGCTAGGCCTACTGCTAGACCGTCACCGCGGGTTGACGATCGGCAGCAGCCCTCCACGCACGCTGGTCCTGCCAGCGAGCGTGGGGGGAGCGTCAGGTCTGCCTCTCCCGTACCTTCAACCTCCTCGGGCTATACCGGGAGGAGCGAGGTACCAAGGAGCGATCACGAGAGGTGCGCCGCTCGTGACCCGGCTATGACGCCGTACGGCTCAGGCACGGTCTTAGGACCGACCAGGACGTACGCGCAAGTAGTTGGAGGCGACCGTCAGGGGTCTGTCGCTGTTCCTCCTTCTGAAGGAGGAGTATCGAGGGATATGCTCTTGCTGGAGGGACTGGACGGTCCTACTCCACAAGATGCTGTGACGCCCGAGATACAGAGGAACTTCGCGGAAGTCATTAAGCTGATGCGTCTGCATAATGACCTCGCGGAAGGATCGCCGCTACCACCAGCAAGAGCCCACGTCCCGGCTCGAGTCATTTTTTTGGGGTCCCAAGAGGGAGCCCAAAATGATGATGGGGTTGCACGATCAGAGCTTGCGGACTCAGTCCTGGATCAGGTGGAGAATCTCGTCTCAGGACGGGAGGACTCGCTAAAATCCGGACGGTCCTCTAAGCTGCTTCCTCCTCCTCTACAGCGGCAGAGGCGATTCTACGTGCCATCGGAAGACCCGATACTGCCGAAAAACAGGGTTAACCCGGAGTTAGCGAGGCTGACTCCAGGTGTGTCCCTGCAGCAGCTCCTGTCGGAGAACCTATGGTTCTCGCAGCAGGAGGCACTTGCCCTGGAATCTACCGCTATGGCAAGCATTCCAGCAGTTTCCTGGTTGGATTTGTGGTCCCTCACAATATCCAAAGTAGCGGCCGGCTCCGGGAGTTCTTTGCTCTTCGAAGACGACGCTTCTTCTTTTTAGGAGACTGTGCCAGTCTGGAGGAAGAGCAATCTCTTACCTCGCCCATCAGACTGCTAACCTGTGGGCCAACTTGTTGTCTTCGGCGTAGGGACGCAGTCCTTACCCGAGTGACCAAGGGGGCTGGGCGTGAGGCGGCACTCGGGCTAAGAAATGGACCTCTTAGGAGTTCCCCAGCTCTCTTTCCTGGAGAGATGGTGGACGCTGCGGTGGAACGGCGGCGCACTGACGAGAGTGGAACCGCTTAGTCCACCAGGCAGTCTCGAAGGTTTCTGGGCAACCTCGAGTAACTGCGGCCAAACCAAAGAGCTTGGCTAGCGCTTCCACGGCGGGCGGCGGCGAAGACGGTTTGCACCGTCCAAGCCCCGTGTGAAGACTCCAGTTGTTTCGACTTCTGCGAGAGGAGCCGCAACAGACCTCCTCCCAGCCCTCCGTTTCCCCGAGGAGTGTTGGAAAGAAGTCGAAACGAGGAGGGAAACGCTAGGGACGGCGTTCCCCCTCACCTGCTGCCGGAGGAAGCCTGGGGGGTGCCTGGCGAGCCATTGGGCGACTTGGCAGGCGCTACGGCGCCGAGAACTGGATAGTAGACGTCCTTCGGGAGGGATATCTACTACCCTTCGAGTCTCGGCCCCCCTCAATCATCTCCAAACCGGTCCATCTACAAGGACCTATGTCCGGGGATCAGCAAAGGACAACGCTCTTCGACAGGAGATCAAGACCATGCTGGCGAAACGAGCTGTAGAAAATCGTTGGAGGACCAGTCACCAGGCTTTTACAGCCGCCTCTTCCTAGTGGAGAAGGCATCGGGGGGCTGGCGCCCGGTGATAGACCTCTCTCCCTGAACGCTTCGTTCGCACGACGCGGTTCACGATGGAGTCGGCACGCTCAGTGCTCGACTCGATCAGGGGGGAACGATTTCATGCTTTCAGTGGACCTGAAGGACGCGTATTTTCAAATACCCATCCATCAGTCCTCCAGAAAGTACCTCCGCTTCATCTTCGACGGGACGGTGTACCAATTCAGGGCACTTTGTTTCGGTCTCTCAACCGCCCCACAGGTGTTCACGCGAGTGTTCACTCTGGTGTCGGCTTGGGCCCATTCGAACGGGATACGTCTTCTGAGGTATCTCGACGATTGGCTGGTCCTGGCGAGCTCCCGCTCGCAGTTGCTACAGGACAGAGATCGACTCCTCAAGTTTTGTCGCGATCTGGGGATCGTGATAAACTACGAGAAGTCCGATCTCGAACCCAAGCAGAAGATGAAAGTACCTGGGTATGCTGATAGATACGGTAGCAGGGCAAGTCTTTCCCGCAGACTTGCGTATCAGCAAATTCAGGGAGGCAGCCGGCCGGTTCCTGTCGCGGCAGGAACAGGCAGCACAGCAATGGCAAGTCGTGATCGGCCATCTGTCGTCACTCGAGAAGTTAGTCCCTCACGGGCGTCTTCACCTACGGTCTCTCCAGTGGAGGCTAAGGGAGAGTTGGTCTCAGGCCAGGGAGGGATTCCTCCTTACTTTCCCGTGGCTATCACGGACAAGGTGAGGCAGGACCTGGCCTGGTGGCTCGACGACAAGAACCTCTTAAGAGGAGTGCCTATAGCACTCCCCCCCCGGAGATGCTTCTGTTCTCAGACGCATCGACCGAGGGATGGGGCGCACACCTGGAGGAGTTGCTGACTGCAGGTGTGTGGGACCATCACGAAAAGCAGCACCTTCACATCAATGTCCTGGAACTCAAGGCGGCGTTCAACGCTCTCCACCAAGAGTTTCGGGACCGCTTGGTGGGACACTCAGTGGTGTTGATGTGCGACAACACCACAGTAGTGGCATATGTCAACAAGCAGGGGGGGCTAGTGTCTCTTCCGCTCCATCAGTTGACGGTGCAGGTGCACGAGTGGGCCACGGCTCACTCGATAGAGCTGTCAGCAACGACTTACATTTCCAGGCAAGAGGAATTTTTCTTAAGCAGCGGACAAGCTCAGCCGTCGGGAATCAGGTGATAGGGACCGAATGGTCTCTACACCAAGATGTGGCGGAAAGGCTCTTCAACCTGTGGGGGCGACGAGCGTCGTAGACCTGTTTCGCCACCCGGCACAACAGAAAACTTCAGGTTTTTCTTTTCTTTTCAGCTGTGCCGGACCCATGGGCAGCTGCAGAGGACGCTCTCCAACACCCCTGGGACAACCTCTTCGCTTACGCCTTTCCTCCCTTCTGTCTGATTCGGAAAGTGATCAGTCGAGCGCTGGTCACTCCCAATCTCAGAATGATCCTGGTGGCTCCCAAACGGCCTCAAGCCGTTTGGTATCCGGACCTGCTGGCTCTTCTTGCGGACGCACCGAGAGACTACCCACCTGGCACAACCTTCTAGCCCAGCCACACGTAGAACGGTACCACCACGCAGTCCAGGTCCCTTCAACTTCACGGCTGGCTGTTATCCACCATCTCTTGCGAACGAGAGGCTTTTCTCGTAGCGCAGCAACAGAGATGGCTGGACACGTCAGACAGTCCTCTGCAGCTGTGTACCAGGGGAAGTGGGCCGTCTTCTGTGGTTGGTGTCGTAGACAGGGTTTGTCTCCTCTCAGAGCACTCTTCAGCAGGTAGCGGATTTCCTCGTGTTTCTTCGCCGAGAGAAGCTCCTCTCAGTACCCACAGTTTAAGGGATATAGCAGCCGCCCTGGCGGCTCCGTCCTAAAAACTGAGGGGAACTGGACATCACGAATTCGTTCGAGATATCCTTGCTAATGAGGAGCTTCGAAAGGTCTTGCCCACCCAGGGAACTCAGGCCCCCTGCGTGGATGTGAACTCTCGTACTTAGGAGTTTGACTCGAAGACCCTTCGAGCCACTCCGAGAGTCGTCAGACAGGGATCTGACCCTCAAGACCCTCTTCTTGCTGGCCCTGGCATCGGCGAAGAGAGTAGGGGAACTACATGGCCTTTCTCATGAGTTTAAACATACCAGAGGCTGGGGATCTGTGACGCTCGATTTCGTCCCGAACTTCGTAGCTAAGACTCAGAATCCGTCGATCCCTGACGACAGGTTCGAGTCTTTCACGATCCCCTCCCTCCTGGACTTCACCGATAACGATGCGGATGAGATGCTGCTTTGTCCTGTGAGGGCGCTCACGGCGCTATCTGAATAGAACTCGACATCTCAGGCCTGAGTGTCGACGCCTCTTCGTTAGCACTGGGGTCACCAAGAAAGAAGTCCGCCCAAGAACACGCTTTCTTTCTGGCTGCGTGAGGTGATCAGGAGAGCGTACGAAGCTGATGGTAGCACGACGACATCCGTTACGCTCCGTCCGAGAGCCCACGAAGTCAGAGGTATCGGACCCTCCTTAGCGTTCCGTAAGAACTTCTCCGTGGCGCAGGTCCTGAAGGCTGGTGTCTGGGCCAACCAGACCACCTTCACGTCCTTCTACCTTCGGGATATTGCCCACAAGTCCTTGGATACTTTTTCCTTGGGACCTGTGGTGGCTGCTCAACACGTTTGTGTAAGCTTACCCACACCCGAGCAGCAGAACAGCATCGATTCCTGGTATGACTGGGAGAATGAATGCGTGAATGAGAGAGTGACTGGCTTCTCTTCACCATCTTTTTTCTACCTCTACCTGTGGGCAGAGGGATACGGTCGTTACCTTGCTGGAAAGGAGTCCGATGCAGTAAGCTATTCAACAGAGCTCCATCCTATCTCTTTAACTAGAGATAGGAGTAAATATCCACCACTTTCTCCAACAAGGGGGAGAAAGTGGATGCCAACATGAGACAAACCCATTACTTTACATTTGCTCATGTAAGGAAAAAGTTCTTACAATGCTGGTACGAAGAGATACGCTTGCCTCTCTCTAGTACTCGGCCCAGAGGTCTGACCATTGATCCTGCGGTGCACACCCCGATCATCGGACAGAGGCTTGGATCCCTCCCTCGCTCTTACGACCAGGGAGGCATTCCAGGATGGACGAACACCAGTCTGTTCATCAAAAGACTAAGACAGATTACCCTCCACCAAGAAGTGAGTCTTCCTATTGTTAAAGGACCGATGGTTTTGTATTACGTATCGGAACAAATGACAATTTGTCGAAAATTGCATTTTTCCTAACTATACAAACCTGAGGTCCTTTAACATAAAGTCCCTCCTCATGCCACCCCTCACTCTGCGTATTTTGCATGGGCCAAAAGCAAAAGTGATTTGTTTACCTCCCAGTCGCGCGGCGCGCGACGATCGACAAGCAGTTAACTACCGTCTCCCCTTGTTCGAAGCTTACGACCGTTCCAGCTGCCGCTAGCTACTTCCTATTGTTAAAGGACCTCAGGTTTGTATAGTTAGGAAAAATGCAATTTTCGACAAATTGTCATATTTATGATGATTAATTTGAAAATATTCGTTATTGAAAAAGTAACTCGATTCTGACTCAAATTTAAGTAATTATTTTTTGGAATTAGAACGTTCGTTTAAGTCCTGTATTATGACGTCACGACATCTTGGCTTTCGTACCTATTGTAAATAATTGCTTTACTCAACTTTCTTGCAGAACAGTTTACCAGTTATTCATGCAGATTATCAGCTATTCATGTAATTGTTATAATTGTAATGCCCATATATATCTTTATTATTTACTTTTTGGATATATGAAGATGTTTTACTGCCGGATTATCGCCATAGTGTGACGCAATCGTTTTCGGTCTATGGGCCTCTGTTTTCGCACCATAAGAAATTATGGGGCCGAATTTGCAATGACCAGAAAGTCGTTAAAAGAGGAAAGTTAGCATTGAGGGGCATATGTTTTGATTGAGAAAAATACAATTGTTCCGACACAAATACAAACCCTCGGTCTTTTAACAATAGGAAGGTGACTAGCGGCAGCTGGGACGGTTGTAAGCTTCGAACGAGGGGAGAACGGTAGTTAACTGCTTGTCCGACAGTGCGCGCGCAGCGCGCCTGCGAGGTGAAGAACCTCTTTTGCTTTTGGCCGCGGGGTGTGAATAATGGGACGTTGTTTTCGTCATCACTCTCTGCCCACTTTCAATCGTCCGTATGCTTTGTTTTATATTGTGTTTTCTACTATGGTTTGTTTGAGTTGAAAATGAAACTGTAAGTACACTGTTTTCATTTTCATTACTTGATTATGGGTCAAGATGGAGCTATCGCTGTAGATGCGGCGGTTTCCGCTCTTTTCATGAATTGATACCCTTGAATTATGTTCTCGGTGCCGAGGGCGGGAGCGACGAGTCATGTATTTTGGGCGAAAGTGTGTAATTGAAAAATGTAAGTACTCCTTTCATTATATTTTTGCCCTGTGCGTTCGTTGCCGAGAGCGTGAATGCGCTCGGCACGAGCCTCTTATTTTGTATGAATAGAATACAATGAAAGTGGAATTGCAATTGCAGTATTCTTTTTCATTTTCATTTATTATTTAATTGCATCAATTTTCATTTTGGATAAATTTCCGCTCTTACCCGGGAATTAATCCTTCCCCTTTTATTTTGTGTTGAAAGTGAAATCGCAAGTGCAGTATTCTTTTTCATTTCATATATTTTAATGATAGCATCATATTGTTTATGGATCAAGTTTCCGCTCTTACCCGGGATTGATCCTTCCCACTTTTATTTTGTGGTGAAAGTGGAACTCGCAAGTACAGTACTATTCCTTTCATTTTCATTTATTATGATTTCATCATATTATTATGGATCAAGGTTCCGCTCTTACCCGTGAATTGATCCTTTCCCTTTTATGTTCTATGAAGTGAATCGCAAGTGCAGTATTCTGTTTCATTTTTATATTATTTTCACTGCTGTGCGGGGGTAGGGGAAGCGAAGGTCTGCAGGAAGTCGTCGGAAAGCTCTCGTCGACTCCCTTGGTATCCGATACTTCGTCTTCTTTCCTGCCCCCACTGCTCAGCTCCCTCATCGTCTCCTTCCCCTTCGGGGGGGGGGTGGGGGGGGTGGGGGGGGTTTCCGGGCCCTTCTCCTCGCCGATCTGTTGAGCGTGGAGGAGGGCGCTCGGTGCCCCGTTGTATTTTTGTATTTTGGGTCTTCCTTGCGTTCGGGGTGGGGCATGTCTCCCCCCCGTGCGTGAGGGAACCCCTCTTACTAATCTGTCTGTGCTACCGCAGGTATTACATCCTTGGGAGACGACCTTGGACAGGTGTGGGCCACTGGGGCTGCAGGGTGTCCGACTTAACATCCATGGGCTGGCCTGCTGCAGCGTCTAGCGAGGGTCTGGGGCGGTGGACCCAATAGAGCGGTCTTTCTCCACTTTTCCACGCAGATCCCACGGTCCGCTTATGCCTGCTCCCCTCCGCCTGGGTCTTGCACTCCCGCCCCATGCTGATGTCCGGTGAACGCCGTCCTGCCGCCTTGCTGTACCGAGGGGGGGTATTGCCGCCGACCATGCCTGGGTTCTTCGTGTTGCCTGCACCCAGACTTCCGCTGTTCCAAAGAGCTCGCACCCGTGGACCAGGCTCCGCCAGTACCCATGGTTCCCCGCTGGCTACCGATACTACCGAAATGATGATGGCTGCACCGGCCGTACCTGCCGCTGATCTGGTTCCTGCTGCTGGCCTGGCTGCCTTTGCTGTGTCTGCCGCTGCCGATGTTCCTGCCGCTCCTGAGATGGTTGCTGTACCTGTCACTCCTGCCGCTCCTGCTGTTCCTGCCCCTGTCCATGCTGGTCCTGCCCACGGTTTGTCTTCCCCAGTCCCAGGTCCTTCCGGACAGGTGCAGTCAGGCCGTGTTGCTTCGGCAATAGCCCCGACTCCGGCCTAGATGGAGGACCTGACGACTGTCCTGCGTGAGCTGATGAAGGAGAAGTAGAGGAGGGAGGTGTCGTCTTCGTCGTCGTCTGCTGCCTCTTCCCCTTCGACTTCTAAGTCCCGCAAGCCGAAGAAGAAGAACGTTGCCTCCCCCCCCCCAAGAAGTCTCCTTCGGGAACTTCTTAGGGCCCGTCTCACCTCGGTGGGACGGGGGGTCCTTCTGCTGGTCCTCCTGCTCCTTCGGGAGCGGGGCCCGCCTCCCCTTCCGCAAGGAAGAGGAAGACGGGGACCAGAGGAGCACCGGTTTCGACCGGTTCTTCCTCGCCTGGTGTTAGCGGCACTGCTGCTAAACCAGGATCCGGCTTGGCCTCTCGTTCGTGAGAGATCCCGAGTGTACACTCTCCCTCGGGAGACCGTGCAGCCAAGATTTTGGCGCCAGGGTTCGCTCGGCACCAGGACCGCGGCACGGAGCGAGGCTGGTAGAAGGCTGGTGAGAGCCTGCCTCAGGTGACTCTCTCTCGCCAGAGCCAGAACGGCCCGCTTTCTCGTGGCCATCGTGGCCTCCGGTACCCAAGAATGGTGGACGTGACGTTCTCTGACCGGCCATGAGTTCAGGCTGTGAAGAGATTTTCCCGGCCGTTGGCACCAGCTTCGGCTGGTGCCATCGGCTCGATGAGCCGCGACTGGTTCCCCCCTAAGAAGGCTCCTTCGGGAACTTCTAAGGGCCCGTCCCACCCCGGTGGGACGGGGTCCTTCTGCTGGTCCTCCTGCTCCTTCGGGAGCAGGGCCCGCATCCCCTTCCGCAAGGAAGAGGAAGGCGGGGACCAGAGGAGTACCGGTTTCGACCAGTTCTTCCTCGCCTGGTATTAGCGGTGCTGCCGCTAAAGCCAGGATCCGGCTCGGCCTCCCGTTCGCGAGAAATCCCGAGTGTACGCTCTCCCGCGGATACCGTGCAGCCAAAGTGCTGGCACCAGAGTTCACTCTGCGCCAGAACTGCGGCACGGAGCAGAAGGCTGGTGACTCTCGCCAGGCTAGCGGCCACTATCGCAGCGACCAGCTGGTAACCCGGGTAGACAAGACGGTCCCTGACCGGCCACAGGCTGAGGCTGGGAAGGGGCTTCCCCGATTGGTGGCTCCGGCCTCGGCTGGTACCAGCGTTTCGACGCGCCGCGAGAACACACACCGGTCTCACCACAGTGATCTCTGCAGGTCTTCCGACCGTCGCTCCCGCAGGGACCGGCCGGATAGGGAGACCAGCAGCAGCTCTTCTGACACACGAGATCGGGCCGCTGTTCTCGGTCCAGCCGTTTTCCCCAGGGAAAGCCGCTCGACTAGGCCTGCAGGTTGATGATCGCCTGCAGCCCCCATAGCCTGCTGGTTCTACCAGCAAGTGAAAGGGGAGCGTCGGGTCTTCCTCTCCCGTGCCTTCAACTTGTTTACATGGGGAAGATCGAGGCACAGCGGGAGATAGTGAGGGGCGCGCCCCGCACAATCCCGTCATGACGCCGTACGTACCAGGCACGATCTTCGGACCGACCAGGACGTACGCGCAAATGGCAGGAGGAGATCGAGAGGGGTCTGTCGCGGTTCCCCCTCCTGAAGTGAGAGGTTCTCGGAATATGCTCTTGTTCGAGGGGCTTGAGTCCTACTCCGCAAGATGCTGTGACTTCCGAGATCTGGACGATTTTACCCAGGTCATTGCGCTGATTCGTCAGCACAACGACCTCGAGAAATTATCGCCGCTCCCACCAGCAGAGCCCGTGTCACGGCTCAATTGTTCTAGAGCCCGAAGAAGGGAAACCAGACTGACGGCAGTCTTGCCACGATCACAGCTTATCGACTCAGTTCTGGACCAGGCAGATCCTCTTGTCTTCGGACGAGATGGCTTGTTCAGGTCTAGCCGATTGAACAAGCCCCCCCCCCCCCTTTTTTTCGGTCCTCCTGAGAGGTTTCGACCGCAACGAGGACTGGAATAAGAGGACGGTATCGGCTCCCTCCTGTCAGGTTTCGATCAGCCCCACCCAGACGAAGTTCACAGTGGCGGCAGACGCTTACCTACAGTAAGAGTTCGTCAACCCTCCCCGGGGGGGGGGGGGGGGGGGGAAGCAAGCCATCGCCGCAGGTTGATGGCTGCTCCTACTCTCTTCTTCAACTGCTAGTGCGCTAGGGAGGCGAGCGAGAATCCAATTCCTCCTCTATTTCCTCTCTCCTTACGGTTACGAGGGAAAAGTGGGGATCCTACAGAGGCTTCTCTGTTTCTCT
>NC_087200.1:152595945-152616210 GCF_015104395.2 Macrobrachium nipponense
GCGGTTGCCGCGAAGGATGACCTCGGACAGGTGTGTGGGCATCGTTGGGGCTGCAGGGCGTGCCGAGTGTCCAGGGGCTGCTCTATCTCTCGCTGGCTCCGTGGCGGTCACCCATGCAACGGTCACGACCACCACCACGACCCTTACAACACCCGGCTACGCTTCACCTCCTCACTGGTGTACACCCAGCACGCGGTCTCTGTGACACCCACTACATCGGTGCAGGGGCCAGTCGCCGTAACTCGGGGGAGTGTGATGCCGCCACCTGGGTTTGCCGTGCTGCCGCGACCGGACTTCATGTGCCCGAAGAGCTCGCCCCTGGACCTCCCACCGGTACCTAGGACGTCTGTGCCGCTGGTTCGCCCATCTGGACCGCCCACACAGTCTGCCGTACCTGCCGTGACCACCGCTGCCGTTCCTGTACCTGCTCCTGCTGTCTCGTCTGCCGTTCCTGTGATGCTCGCACCTGCTGATGTTGTTCCTGTTCCTGGCGCCGCTGCTCCGATGCTGGTCTGTTCGGACAGGTACGTCCGGGCCCTGTTGCTCGGCAACAGCAGCCCCGGCTCCGTCTGGATGACAGATCTGACGTCGGTCCTGAGGAGGTTGACGAAGAAGAAGAAGAAGAGGAGGAAGGTGTCGTCGTCGTCTTCATCGTCTTCTTCGTCGTCGTCGTCGTCTGCCGCCTCTTCCCCTTCTTCTTCTAAGGCTCCCCCGCCTAAGAAGAAGAAGGTCGCCTCCCCCCCCCCCTAAGAAGTCTCCCTCGGGAACTTCTAAGGGCCCGTCTCGCTCTGGTGAGACGGGGGGTTCTTCCGCTGGTCACCCTGCTCCTTCGGGAGCAGGACCCGTCTCTTCTCCCGCAAGGAAGAAGACTACGGGGACCAGAGGGGTGCCGGCTAACACCGCACTTCCCTCACCTGCTGTCAGTGGTTCGGCCACAGCAGCAGGGTCCGGCTCGGCCGCTCGTTCGCGAGAGGTACCGAGTGTACGGTCGCCTACCAGCGACCGTGCAGCCAGGAACCAGACCTCTGAGTCCGCTCAGCGTCAGTTCACAGCACGGAGCGGAAGACTGGTGACAGCCGCTCACGCGACTCTCACCAGACCAGCTCTCGCTCTCGCGGCGAGCAGCTGGCTACCCGGGCGGCGGGACGTGGACGGTCCATGACCGGCCACGGGCTGAGGCTGGGAAGAGGTCCCCCCGTTCGCCGGCACCAGCCACGGCTGGTACCAGCGAACTGACGCACCGTGAGGATACGCACCGATCTCACCGTGACAGTGGAGCTCGCCGGCGCCTGACCGTCGCTCTCACAGAGAGCGATCGGGTTACGGCGACCAGCACCAGCTCTTCTGACACACGAGACCGGGGCCGCTGTTCTCGGTCCAGCCGTTCTCCACAGCGAGGACGGCTCGACTAGGTCTGCAGCTCGATCGCCACCGCGGGTGGTGATCACCTGCAGGGGTCCTCCAAGCCGCTGGTTCTGCCAGCGAGCGAGAGGAGAGCGTCAGGTCTTCCTCTCCCATACCTTCAACCTCCTCGGGTATACGGGAGGGGCGAGGTATTGAGGAGTGATCGTGAGGGGTGCGCCCCTCAGGATCCCGCCACGTCGTCGTACGTACCAGGCTCGGTTCTCGGACCAGCCAGGTCGTACGCACAGGTGGTTGGAGGAGACCGAGAGGGGGCTGTCGCTGCTCCTCTCCTGAGGGAGGAGGGTCTTGGGAGGTGCTCCCTGTTTGAGGGACTGGACGGTCCGACTTCCGCAGGATGCAGTCACTCCTGAGATCAGAGGAACTTTGCCGAGGTTATTGCGCTGATTCGTCAGCACAACGACCTCGGGGAAGGATCGCCGCTCCCACCAATCCGAGCCCAGTCCCGGCATCGAGTCGTTCTGGGGCCCGACCCGAGAGGGAACCCAGACCGACGGTGGGTTTGCCGCGTTCGGAGCTTGCGGACTCAGTGCTGGACCAGGTGAATCGCTTGTCTCCGGACAAGACGGTTCGCTCAAGTCTGGCAGGTCGAGCAAGCTGCTTCCACCTCCTCTGCTACGACAGCGGCGGTTTTTTACGTGCCATCTGAAGACCCGATGCCGCCCAAACAGGTGTCTCTGCAACAGCTCCTGTCCGAGAACCTGTGGTTCTCGCAGCAAGAGGCACTCGGCCTGGAATCTACCGCCATGGCAGCTTTCCAGGCCCGTCTCCTGGCTAGATCTGTGGTCCCCTCACAGTATCTAAGGTCGCAGCCAACTCCGGGGGTGGGAATTTCTCCCGAAGATGACTCGGCCTTCAGGAGACTTTGCCAGTCTGGGGGAAGAGCCATCTCCTTCCTTGCCCACCAGACGGTGAAACCTGTGGCCAACCTGGTTCTCCGACGAAGGGACGCTGTCCTTACTCGGGTTTCCAGGGCGGCCGGGCGTGAGGCGGCGTTGGGACTTCGCAACGGACCTTTACGGAGTTCCGCGTCTCTCTTCCCAGGAGAGATGGTGGACGCTGCGGTGGACAGACGGCGCACTGATGACAGTGACCGTCTGGTTCACCAGGCAGTCTCGAAGGCTTCTGGGCAGCCTCGGACTGCGGCCAAGTCTAAGAGCTCGGCTAGCGCTTCCTCGGCGGCTAAGACGGTTGCTGCGTCGAAGCCCCGGGGAATGACTCTGTCTTCTTCGACTTCTAGCAAGGGGAGCCGTAACCAGCCCTCCTCCCAGCCCTCCTCATCCCGTGGAGGCTCTGGGAAGAAGTCGAAGAAAGAAAGGGGGGAAACGCTAGGGACGGCGTTCCCCCACCTGCTGCCGGAAGTTGGGGGGGTGCCTGGCAGCCATTGGGCAACTTGGCAGCGCTACGGCGCCGAGATGGATGTAGAGTCCTTCGGGAGGGATATCTATTACCCTTCGAATCTCGGCCATCCTCACCTCAACCCGGTCCAACAGCAGTCGTACGTTCCAGGGTCATCGAAGGACGTAGCACTGAGACAGGAGATCAAGACCATGCTGAGCAAGAGAGCTGTAGAGATCGTCACGGATCAGTCACCGGGCTTTTACAGTCGACTCTTCCTGGTGGAAAAGTCTACGGGAGGCTGGGCGGCCCGGGTGATAGATCTCTCTACCCCCTGAACCGGTTTGTTCGCCAGACCCGGTTCACGATGGAGACGGCACGCTCCAGTGCTCGACTCCATCAGGGAGAACGATTTCATGCTTTCAGTGGACTTGAAGGATGCGTATTTCCAAATACCCATTCATCAGTCCTCCAGAAAGTACCTCGCTTCATCCTCGACGGGACGGTGTACCAGTTCAGGGCACTGTGCTTCGGTCTCTCAACCGCCCCACAGGTGTTCACGCGAGTGTTCACTCTGGTGTCTGCTTGGGCCCATTCGCACGGGATACGTCTGATGAGGTATCTCGACGATTGGTTAGTCCTGGCGAGCTCCCGCTCGCAGTTGCTACAGGACAGGGATCGACTGCTCGAGTTCTGTCGCGATCTGGGGATCGTGGTGAACTTCGAGAAGTCCGATCTCGAGCCCAAGCAGAGGATGAAGTACCTGGGTATGCTGATCGACACGGTAGCAGGGCGAGTCTTCCCCGCAGACTCGCGGATCAGCAGATTCAGGGAGGCAGCCAAACCAGTTCCTGTCTCGGCAGGAACAGGTAGCTCAGCGATGGCAAGTGTGTGATCGGACCTGTCGTCACTCGAGAAGTTAGTCCCTCACGGGCGTCTTCACTGCGGTCTCTCATGGAGACTAAAGGAGAGTTGGTCGGCAGGCGACGGATCCCCCAAGCTTTCCAGTGTCACTGACACAGGAGGTGAGGCAGGACCATAGCCTGGTGGCTGGACGACAGGAACCTCTTAAGAGGAGTGCCTCTGCGCACTCCCCCCCGGACATGCAGCTGTTCTCAGACGCATCGACCGAGGGATGGGGCGCACACCTGGAGGAGTTGCTGACTTCAGGAGTGTGGGACGAGAACGACAAGCACCTTCACATCAATGTACTGAACTCAAGGCAGCGTTCCCTCTCTCCAAGAGTTTCAGGACCGCTGATGGGACACTCAGTGGTGTTGATGTGCGACAACACACGGTGGTGGCTTACGTCAACAAACAGGGGGGCCTAGTGTCTCTCCCGTTGTACCAGTTGACTCGGCAGGTGCACGAGTGGGCTCAGGCACACTCAATAGAGCTGTCGGCACGCTACATTCCAGGGAAGAGGAATGTAGTAGCAGACACGCTCAGCCGTCGGGATCAGGTGATAGGGACCGAATGGTCCTCTACACCAGGACGTGGCGGAAAGGCTCTTCGACCTGTGGGGGCGACCAGTCGTGGATCTGTTCGCCACCCGGCACAACAGGAAGCTCCAGGTTGTTCTTCTCGGCCGTGCCGGACCCATGGCAGCCTGCAGAGGACGCTCTTCAACACCCGTGGGACAACCTCTTCGCCTATGCCTTTCCCCCAGTTCAGCCTGATTCGCAAGGTGATCAGTCGAGCGCTGGTCACCCCGCCCGAATCTCAGGATGATCCTGGTGGCTCCCAAATGGCCACAGGCCATTTGGTATCCGGACCTGCTGGCTCTTCTCGCAGGAGAACCGAGAGAGATTCCCCCTTGGCACAACCTTCTCGCCCAGCCACACGTCGAGCGGTACCACCGAGCAGTCCAGTCCCTACGTCTTCACGGCTGGCTGTTATCCACCATCTCTTGCGAACGAGAGGCTTTTCTCGTAGCGCAGCAACAGAGATGGCTGGAAACGTCCGTCAGTCCTCTGCAGCTGTGTACCAGGGAAGGGGGTGGGGCCGTCTTCTGTGGTTGGTGTCGTAGACGGGGTCTATCTCCTCTCAGAGCCACTCTTCAGCAGTTAGCGGATTTTCCTCGTTTTTCTTCGCCGAGAGAAGCTCCTCTCAGTCCCCACAGTCAAAGGATACAGAGCCGCCTTGGCGCTCGTCCTGAAACTGAGGGGGTTGGACATCTCGAACTCGTTCGAGATCTCCTTGCTTATGAGGAGCTTCGAAAGGTCTTGCCCACCCAGGGGAAACTCAGGCCCCCTGTCGTGGGACGTGACTCTCGTCCTTAGGAGTTATGACTCGAACACCGTTCGAGCCACTCCGAGAGTCGTCAGACAGGGATCTGACCCTCAAGACCCTCTTCTTGCTGCCCTGGCATCGGCGAAGAGAGTAGGGGAACTTCCATGGTCTTTCCTATGATGTACGACACTCCAGGGGATGGGGATCCGTGACGCTCGATTTCGTCCCGAACTTCGTGCGAAGACTCAGAAACCGTCGGTCCCTGACGACAGGTCGAGTCATTCACGATTCCCTCCCTATTGGACTTCACCGATAATGATGCGGATGAGATGCTGCTTTGTCCTGTGAGGGCGCTACGGCCGCTATCTGAAGAGAACTCGACACCTCAGGCCTGAGTGTCGACGCCTCTTCGTTAGCACCGGGGTCACCAAGAAAGAAGTATCAAGAACACTCTTTCATTCTGGCTGCGTGAGGTCATCAGGAGGGCGTATGAGGCTGATGGTAGTGACGACATCCGTACGTCCCGTCCGAGAGCTCACGAAGTCAGAAGTATTGGCCCCTCGTTGGCGTTTCGTAAGAACTTCTCCGTGGCGCAGGTCTGAAGGCAGGGGTCTGGTCTAACCAGACTACCTTTACGTCCTTCTACCTTCGGGATATTGCCCACAGGTCCTTGGATACCTTTTCCTTGGGACCCGTGGTGGCTGCTCAACAAGTTGTGTAGCTAACCCAGACCCTCGCAGGCTGAACAGCATCGAGTCCTGGTGTGACTGTGTGGATGGTGTGTTGAGTGTGAGTGACTGGCTCTCTCTTCCCATCTTTTCCTCCCCCTCTACCTGTGGGCAGAGGGCCACGGTCGTCACTACGCTGGATGAGGACGAGATGCAGGTGAGCTATATGACAGAGCCCCATCCTATCCCTTTCACTAGGGATAGGAGCAGAATATCCACCACTTCCTTCTACAGTGGAAGTGGATGCCTACAAGAGTCAAACCCATGACTTTATATTTGCTCCTGTACAGGAACATTCTTACATTGCTGGTACGAAGAGATACGCATGCCTCTCTCTTAGTACTCGTCCAGAGGTCTGACCATTGATCCTGCGGTGCACACCCCGATCAATCGGACAGAGGCTTGGATCCCTCCCTCGCTCTTACGACCAGGGAGGCTTCCAAGGTTGGGCGAACACCAGTCTGTTTCACAAAAGACTCAGATTCCACCCACCAAGAAGTGGTCTTCCTATTGTAAAAGGACCGAAGGTTTGTATGCTGTGTCCGGAACAAATGACAATTTGTCCAAAATTGCATTTTTCCTAACTATACAACCTGAGGTCCTTTTACACTAGCCCCACCTCAATGCCACCCCTCACTCTGCAGTTTTGCTGGGCCAAAAGCAAAAGTGATTTGTTTACCTCCCAGTCGCGCGCGCGCGACCTGTCGAGGGGGGGGGGACAAGCAGTTAACTACCGAACCCCTTGTTCGAAAGCTTACGACATATCCAGCTGCCGCTAGTACCTTCCTATTGTAAAGGACCTCAGGTTTGTATAGTTAGGAAAAATGCAATTTTGGACAAATTGTCATTTTCAGTATATTAATTGTCAAGAGTTTAATAATCAAAAATTCTCCTAAGATCTTCCAGGCTTCATATATGAAATTCCTTGGAAAAAGTGTGATAAAGTCTATTATGGACAGACTGGTAAATCTCTTTCACGTCTCAAACAGTACCAATATTCTGTGAGAACTGGGCAAATATCGAATGCATTATCGTACTATGAGAGATTTAGATCATCCTATTAACTGGAGTCAAGCAAGAGCCTTAATCCCATGTAATGACACAGTTAAAAGAAATATCCTTGAATATTGTTTCATCAAGTCAAATAATAGAAATGTTCTAAATTTAAGTCTTGTTTTATTTAAACTTGATGCTTTCATAATGAAAAAAGTTGTAGGTAAATATAAGCAAAAAACAAAATTAATATCAGTTTTTACATGTTTGGACTGTAAAGATACTTTGTAATTTCGGTTAGGGTCAATTCTGTTTAGGTTTGTGACCGTGTGATATCTGATAATCCTGGATTATCTCTTTTAATTTTTACCCTTTTCACAATTAACCATCTGGTATTCTTGATCTTGTTGTGTACCTGAGACCTTTCTCTCCAGTTGTATTTCATTCGCTCCTTGACAATGTCTTAGTAAAGACAAAAGCGCTTGGATTTCTGACTACATTTTCCTGTGGTATTCGCTTATATAATGAAGTCACGTGCATCTACTGTGATTTTTTAAGCATATATATATATATATATATATATATATATATATATATATATATATCTATATATATATATATACATATATCATATATACACACTCACATACAGTGGTCCCCCGTGTTCCGGGGGAGTGTACCAGACCCCCCACCCCCCCCGTGAATAGTTACAAACCCGCGAATGTTTGGAACCCCTATAAAATGCTAAAAACAGCCTATTTTGTAAGTTAAAACTCAAGAAAAACCCACTAAAACTTTTTATACTTGTTTTTTTTAATAGTTTTATCACAAAAAGTGCATTTTATGATGAAATTGATAAATAAAACAGGAATTTGTGGATATTTCGCATAGAAAAATACCGCGAATGTGCGAATTGTCCATGAATAATGCAGGGGAACGTCCCCAAAAGAATCTGCGAATCTGGAGAACGCGAATATACAGGGTTCCACTGTGTATATATATATATATATATATATATATATATATATATATATATATATATATCACTAAATTCACTTATTTCCATGGTTTTTTCTAAGTCTTATCCCAAGTTTGGAGGATAAACACACAAAAATATTGGCAACTCTGTAGCTATTATCACAGCAAAACCGATGAAATTTGTGTCGGGAATCTGGTTACTTTTACAACAACGAATATTTTCAAATGAATTATCATGAATACATCGTAATAAATATATGCAATTCATAACCTTATTCTGGTCTTTAACTAATTATTTAAATGTTATCTGCCGCACTTTTCTTCTTCCCAAACAATCAACATGTTTTCCCGTCCAGCGGCCGATACACCTCGTCGTTTAAGGTCGTTGTGAAGAAAGTGTCCCAGCATCTATTGGTACAAGTGGTGTGTGGATTTAGCACAGGAAATGGGAAGTTTATTGACACAAGTGACTCCGCAAACATCGAGATGGCGCCAATCTTCTAAACATAAGGAGTTATAAGTAAAATTTGTTCCTACACGTTATACAAACCATCGGTCCTTTACATAAGGAATTACTTTCAGCGCCAGCTGGACCGGTTGTAAGGTAGTTAGGCAGTAACTACTTGTCCGATGGTCGAGAGTCCCGCCCAACTGGATGTAAACATTCCACTTTGCTTTCGACCGCCGTCAGGTGCAGATGTGTTGTTGACCTCTCAGCCCGCCTCTGTCATGAGATCATTCATATTCTTTTTGGCTTCCAGCATTTATTCTTGTGTATTTATTAGTTTAACTGCGTTGTTTCTGTTATTTGATTCTGTGTTGCAAATATGTAATCCCACGAATTGGATAAGCCCTTGCGGCCCCCATCCAACCGGAGAGTGTACCCTGGAGTGGGGGGATGAAAGTGTGGTGCATTCCGCTCAAGCGAGCTTGTGTATCCTCATGCCCTTTGCACAAGGTGCCGAGGGCGTGAGTGTAACCGTGATTTGACATGTGATTGTTGTATCTCTTGGTCGGAGGAGTAGTGGGAGCGGTATGAGAAGGGGAAGAAGCCTCGTAAGTCAGCCAAGGTGTTGTCGGAAAGCTCTCCCTCGATACCTCTGGCGACAGACACGTCGTCTTCTTTCCTCCCCCCTTGTCAGCTCCCTTGCATGGCTCTCTCTCCTTCGGGGGACATGTCTCTCCGCCACTTCACTCAATCTGTCGAGTGCAGAGGAGGGAGGGAGGCATCCTGACCTTGAGTTGTATTCGGGGTCTTCTGTCCGCTGGGGGGGATCTTTCTCCCGCTGAGCGAACAGGAACCCCCCATTAACCCGACTGTTCCTTCCTCAGGTTTGTCTGCCTCTGCGGGTGGGGATCTGCAGCAGGTGTGGCGATCGCTGAGTCTTCCCGGCACTCTGAGTATCCAGGGACTCCTTCACCATCTGGCTGCAGTCCCGGTTACACACGGGGTGGAGTCGAGGACGACCACTATGGTCTCGACCCCGGGGTACGCAGCACCACCTCACCTGGTCTACACCCAGCATGTGACGATGGTCACCCCTATGGCTGCGGTGCAGGCCCCATTGCCACGCGTCTCCAAGAGGGAGTATATTCCTCCCTCTCCCCCAGGTTTTGCTGTCCTCACTCCTCTGCCTGACTTTGAGTGCCCAAAGAGCTCACCATTGGATCTACCACCTGTTGTTGTCGCCATGCCTGCTGCCCCTGTTCCTGCCTTAGGAAGTGCTGCTGCTCCTTCAGTTCCACACCTGTCCAAGTGGAGCTTGGCCCTGCTGCCCCCGCAGCTGCCCCAGCTCCAGCCTGAATGGGAGACCTGTCTGCTGTCCTGAGGAAGCTGGCAAAGAAGTCAAAGAAGAAGAGGAAGGTGTCATCATCATCTTCTTTGTCTTTGTCATCGTCGTCGTCTTCTGCCACCTCTTCCCCTTCTACTTCCAAGACCCCCTAACCGAGGAAGAAAAAGGTGGCCTCGCCCCCCCTCCCCCCCCCCCACCCCACAAAGAATTCTCGCACAGAGACTTCTAAGGGTCTGTCTCTGATGAGACAGGTGGGCCTTCTGTTGGTCCTCCCAGCTGGTACATCCGCTCCTGGCTCTAGAGGTTCCACCTCTGGATCGGGAACCGTCTCGGGCCACTTGCCAGTGAGCATCACCAAATCTATGGTCACCTGCTGGTGACTGTGCAGCCAAGGTCCAGATGGCTGAGTACGCTCACCGTCAGGACCCAGGCACAGAGCGGAAGGATGGCAAGTTCTCAGGTGACTCTTGTTAGAGCGGCGCTCCCTCGCATAGCGATCGACTGGTACTGAGGGTTGACGTCACGGTTCCATCGAACCGTTCACGAGGCGAGGCTGGGAAGAGGTCCCCCAGGTCCCTGGGAACAGCTTCGGCTGCTTCTGGGACCGTGGCGAGTCGTAAGGATGGTGCTCGCTCTCACTGCGTTAGTGGACACTACCAGCCACCCAACCGTCGATCACACTGGACGGTCCGCATGGCTGGTAGCAGCTCCCCTGATGCACGAGACCGACGCTACCGTCCTCGGTCCAGCGCTTCTCCACACGACGAACGGTGGTCCAGACCTGCAGGTCAATCACCACCGTGGGTTGGCGATCGCCTGCAGTCCTCCCAGCCTGCCGGTTCTGCTGGTAGGCAGGGTAGGAGAGTCAGGTCTACCTCACCTGTCCCTTTAACCTCTTCGAGATACACTGAGAGGAGCAAGGCAAACAGGAGTGACCGTGAGGAGCGCGCTCCTTACAGTCCGGACACGAGAGCCTATGAGCCTGGTTCGATTTTGGTACCGGACAGGTCATACGCTCAAGTGGTTAGAGGAGACCACAGTGGGGTCTAGCAAGGTTCTTCCTCCTGAAGAAAGAGTGTCTTGGGTGGGACTTGGCCTGGATGGATCTGACGGTCCATCGCCTCAGGACACGGTCATCCCCGAGACACAGAGGTCTTTTGCAAAGGTCATTGCACTAATCCGTCAGCACAACGACCTCAGGGGAGGATCGGTGGTTGTCCCATCTGACCGTCCATCGAGGTTGGAGTTGTTCTGGGGGCCTAAGAAGAAACCCAGAGCATCTGTAGGGCTACCCCGGTCTTCCTTGGCTGATGGAGTGCTGGACCAGGTGAACGCTCTTGTCTCCGGAGAGGAAGCTTCACTCAGGGCCCGCAGGTCAGATAAGCTGCTTCCCCCTCCTGTACCTCGTCAGCGGCGATTCTACGTGCCTTCGACAGACCCGTTGCTGACCAAGCAGGTTGACCCAGAGTTAGCTTGCCTAACTCCGGGAGGGCCTCTTCAGCACCTGCTGTCAGAGAACCTCTGGTTCTCGCAGCAAGAGGCATCAGCCCAGGAATCCACTGCCATGGCAGCTTTCCAAGCCGTCTCCTGGCTGGATCTGTGGTGTCTCACAGTATCCAGAGTCGCAGCCTCCTCGGGACCTATAGTTCCTGGGGAAGACTTGCCGTTTGGGAGACTCTGCTTGTCTGGAGGTAGGGCCATTTCCTACCTTGCCCACCAGACTGCCAACCTGTTGGCTAACCTGGTTTTAAGGAGGAGGGACGTAGTCCTGACTCGTGTAACCAGGGCGGCCGGTCATGAGGTAACATTGGGTCTGAGGAACAGACTGTTGCTGGGTTCCTCCTCTCTCTTCTCCAGAGAGATAGTGGATGCTGCTTTGGAAAAGCATAGAGCTCAGGACAGCGATCGCCTAGTACACCAGGCAGTTGCGAAGACTTCTGGGCAGTCTCGTTCAACTGCGGCTAAGCCTCAGAGCTTAGCTAGCGCTTCCTCCGCTCCTAAGACATCAGTACCCTCGAGGGTAGCGCGGGGAAAGACCCAGCCTTCCTCTTTCGTTGAGAGGTGGGCGTCAGCCCTCCTCTCAGGACTCCTCCTCTTGCAAGAAATGAAAGAAGAAGAGAGGGAAACGCTATGAACAGCATTCCCTCTCGCCTGCTGCCTGAAGTTAGGCGGGTACCTGGCGAGCCATTGGGCAATTTGACAGCACTAATGAGCCGAGACTTGGGTAGTGGATATCCTTCAGGAGGGATGTCTACTTCCCTTTGAGTCGAGGCCACCCCTCACTCCACACCCGGTCCATCTTCAAACATACGGTCCCGGTTCTGCCAGCGATGTAGCAGTGACTCAAGAAGTGCAGACCATGCAGAGCAAAGGAGCTGTGGAAATCGTACGAGATCAGTCACCGGGATTCTACAGCTAACTTTTCCTGGTGGAGAAGCCTACGGGGGGCTGGAGATCGTTGATAGATCTCTCTCCTTTGAACCAATTCGTTCGCCAGACTCGGTTCACGATGGAAACGGCATGCTCAGTGCTCGATTCTATCATGGAGAACGATTTCCTGCTTTTGTTGGACCTGAAGGATGAGTATTTCCAAATACCTATCTATCAGTTCTCCAGGAGGTATCTTCGCTTTATCCTCAACGGGACAGTGTTCCAATTCAGGGCACTTTGTTTCGGTCTCTCAACTGCCCCACAGGTGTTCATGTGAGTGTTCACTGTGGTGTCGGCTTGGGCCCATTCGGCTGGGATACATGTAATGAGGTATCTCAATGATTGGCTGGTCCTGGCAAGCTTTTGCTCGCAGTTGCTACAGGACAGAGATCGCCTCCTTGACTTCTGCCGCGATCTGGGGATCATGGTAAATTTCGAGAAGTCAGATCTTGAGCCCAAGCAGAGGATAAAGTACCTGAGCATGCTGATTGACATAGTAGCAGCATGAGTCTTCCCCGCAGACTCGCGGATCAGCAGGTTATGGGAAGCAGCCTGTCGTTTTCTGTCACGACAGGAACAGCCAACTCAGCAGTTGCAGGTCGGGATCGGTCACCTGTCATCACTAGAGAAGTTAGTCCCTCAGGGGCGTCTTCACCTACAGTCTCTGCAATGGAGACTAAGGAGTGCTGACCACAGGCGCGGGATCCGCAACCCTTCCTGGTTCCTTTTATGGAGGAAGTAAGGGAGGATTTGTCCTGTTAGCTAGACAACAGGAACCTCTTAATAGGAGTGCCGCTAAGCACTCCCCCTGTGGAGATGCTTCTGTTCTCAGATGCACTGACTGAGGGTTGGGGCACACACCTGGAAGAGTTGCTGGTTGCAGGAGTGTGGAACCGACATGACAAACACCTTCACATCAATGTTCTGGAACTCAAGGCAGCATTTCTCGCGCTCCAAGAATTCCAGTAACGGCTGATGGGACACTTGGTGGTAGTGATGAGTGACAACACCACAGTAGTGGCATAAGTTACACCAGTTGATGAAGCAGGTGCACGAGTGGCCTGTAGCTCACTTGGTAGAGCTGTCAGCCAGATACATTCCAGGCAAGGGGAATGAAGTGGCAGACAAGCTCAGCTGCCAGAATTAGGGGATTGGTACAGAATGGTCTCTACACCCAGACGTGGTGGAAAGGCTGTTCAACCTGTGGGGGCGTCCAGTAGTGGATCTGTTCGCCAACCAGCACAACAGAAAACTTCTGGTTTTCTTCTCAGTTGTGCCAGACCCATGGGCGAATGCAGAGGACACGTTCCAGCATCCGTGGGACAACCTCGTAGTGTACGCCTTTCCCACATTCTGTCTGATTCGCAAGGTGATCAGCAGGGTGCTGGTCACCAGCAATCTTCGGATGATTCTGGTGGCACCCAAATAGCCTCGGGCCGTTTGGTATCCCGACCTGCTGGCTCTTCTTTTGGAGGCACTACGAGAGATTCCCCTATGGCACAACCTGCTGTGTCAACTGCACGTGGAATGGTACCACCAGGCAGTACATTCCATGTGTCTTCATGGCTGGCGGTTATCCACCATCTCTTGCGAGCGAGAGGCTTTTCTCGCTAAGCAGCAACAGAGAAAGCTGGATACCTCAGACAGTCCTCTGCAGTAGTATACCAGGGAAAGTGGTCTGACTTCTGTGGTTGGTGTCGTAGACCGGGTCTCTCTCCACTCAGAGCCACTCCTCAGCAGGTAGTGGATTTCCTGATCTTTCTTCACCGAGAGAAGCTCCTCTCTGTATCCACAGTTAAAGGATACAGAGTGGCTCTGGCCCTAGTCCTTAAGCTTCGAGTAGTTGATATTTCCTCCTCCAAGGAAATATCTCTCCTAATGAGGAGCTTCGAGAGGTCTTGCCCACCCAGGAAACTCAGGCCCCCTGAGTGGGACGTGACTTATGTCTGAAGGAGTTTTACTCATAGACCATATGAGCCTCTCCTAGAGTCATCAGACAGGGATCTGACTCTCAAGACCGTCTTTCTGTTGGCCCTGGCATCGGCGAAGAGAGTAGAACTTCATGGTCTTTCCTTCAATGTCAAACAACACTCGAGGGGATGGGGATCAGTAACGCTCAGTTTCATCCCAGATTTCGTAGCGAAGACTCAGAACCCTTCGGTCCCTGATGTCAGGTTCGAGTCCTTCATGATCCCCTCCCTAGAAGACTTTACTGGTAATGATACAGAAGAGTTAATACTTTGTCTGGTTGGAGTGCTACGGCGCTATGTAAAGAAAACTTGACATCTCAGGCCTGAGTGTCGATGCCTCTTCGTTAGCACCGGGGTGACCAAGAAAGAAGTATCCAAGAACCCTTGTTTCTTTCTGGCTTCGTGAGGTAATCAGGAAATTGTACGACTCCGAGAGGAGTGATAACACCAGTACCTTTCGTCTGAGAGCCCATGAAGTTAGAGGTATTGGTCCAACTCTTGCATTCCGCAAGAACTTGTCAGTTGCACAAGTGCTGAAGGCAGGGGTGTTGTCCAACCAGACCACCTTCACCTCCTTCTACCTTTGGGATATTGCCCATAGGTTCTTGGACACTTTTTCCTTGGGACCCATGGTGGCTGCTCAACAAGTTGTGTAGCTTACCCAGCTCCTTTAACAGGACAAGGTTGCATCTCGTACTTGTGATATTGCGTGAATGGAGAATGAATGAGAGTGTGACTGGCTTCTCTTCCTCTCTTCTTTCTTCTCTCTTCCTGCAGGCAGAGAGTAGCAGTTCTCACATGCTGGAGAGGGTGATGAGGCAGGTAAGCTATGTGGCTGAGCTCCATTTTATCTCTTTAATTAGGGATAGAAGCAGATATCTGTCCCTTCCCCAACCAGGGGGGAAGTGGACAACAGTAAGACAAACCCAATGCTACATATTTGGCCTCTTACGAATTTTTCTTGGTTGCTATTCATAGGAGGTAGGCATGCCTCCCTCTTATGAATTAGTCCAGAGGTCTGCTCACTGGTCTTGCAGTGATCTCGCTCCGGTCATTTGGACAGAGGCAAGGATCCCCCTCCCATGCTTTTAAGACCAGGGGGAGAACATTGGTTGGGCAGACACCAGTCTGTTCACAAGACTCAGATTCCTCCCACCAATCAGTTAGTCTTCCTTATGTAAAGGACCGATGGTTTGTATAACATGTAAGAACAAATCACAATTTTTAACTATACAAACCTGAGGTCCTTTACATATAGGCCCACTTCATGCCACCCCTCAATCTGTTTCCCGGACCTAAAGCAAAATGGAATGTTTACGTCCAGTCGGGTGGGACTCCCAATCAGTTACTGCCTAACTACCTTGTTATAGAATCTTACGACCGAGTTCCAGCTGGCGCTGAAAGTAATTCCTTATGCAAAGGACCTCAGGTTTGTATAGTTATGAAAAATACAATTTACTCTCCAAAATTGTGATACTATTAGCAATTTTCTCCGTTGTCATCCCCCTCCTTGTCTGTCAGCAGAAAAAGACGAGTAAGTTTAAGGTTTCATGTTAGAAGTCAAGGTGGGGACTTCTTACGTATGATCTTCCTTTTCAGATGGAAGTGGAGGTGCTAGATCACCTCTTGAGGGATTGTTGTCTTCTGGCAGAGCTGATACTGTGCCACTTGCCCACTTATACATGAAGTCTGCTCCCACCTTGCCCTGCTGTGAGCTTTCCAGCTCACACCTGGACATGTCTATGCATTTTGTTTGATCTGCTCAACCCAGGTCAGATGTTTGCAGGAGCAACGTTGCTAGAGACAACCCCTTCTCTCTGTGTGTCCAAGGAGTTGAATAGAGAAGGGCATACGTACATGATCTGCTCGCTCAACTTAGAGACGGTCCAAGGATAAAGTTTTTTCTAGTGATTGGATGGCTTCTTCTTATTCTCCTTTGGAAAGGAACCTGTAATACACTTTTGTCTGGCAAATGTACAGTTTGCTGTGCGAATGGAAGAGAAGTGGGATGAGTGGTGCATGGGCCCATTCTCCCTTCTTGTCTACTGGCTTGGTGGCTGCTGAGTTTAGTAGCAAGGGAGCCAGCAGTGTCGAAGTTGGAACTCTGTCCTAATAGAGAATACTGAGTCCCACATGTTTATTCTAGTGAAAGGTTTGTTGTGTGACCAAGAGCTGGCAAGAGAGCAGAGAGGTGGTGTGACACCTTTGTTCAAAGAAGATACAGCCTGCATTCGTGGGGATCTTGATGGGACAAGGGGGTCCTGCTCTTGTGGAAGATCTGCATGCTAAGAAAGAATTATTTGGGATTAATGTTACTACTGGTAACATTAACTTACATTTCCCACTGTAGGCATTACTGGTATTTAAAGAAAAAAGAAGAATGCTTGGGTCACCTAGGTGGACTGTGTAGTTCACTTGTTTTCTACCATATGCGCTGAATGATTTTCATTCTAGGCAGAATTCTTCTTGCTGTCTTGAAGGCTGGTGCATTAGTTTGTAAGTGGCAAAGAAGTCAACCTTAACATAGCCTTTGATGCCTACTCTTTGCCAAGCTTTCTGCTTTGTTGCATATTGTTGACCTGTACCTAGTAAAAGTTAACAACTAAAATATCCATTCTAAATTTTTTAGTCAACTGGGTACTTGGCATTAAACCTTCACAGGGATTGCCATACATTCAGGGAGTCATTAAAAATTACATATTTTGCTTGCCATGAATTACAATATACATTGTAAAACTTACTATTGCATAAAGCTCATCAGTTAAAATTGAAACCAGGCTGTATAAAGAGACGCTGCTTTTGATATTTGGGTAAAGAGCTTCAACTCCAAACCAGCCAAGATAGGAGAAAGGGGCAACCATTGTCTCTCCTTCTCATGCCAGGTATTAACCATGAGTGCATGAGGGAAGTGAATACATGGGGAAAGTCAACAGCTTTCCTCCAAACTCATTGGAGAGTTTAATAGGTAGTAACTACAAAATGCTTGAAAAAATTACCAAGTCATGTCTTTAAATACAGTAGTGCCTCAGGATACAAAATTAATCCGTTCTGAAGCGGCCTTCGAAACCTGATTTTTTTGTATCTTGAACTACGTTTTACATGTAAATTGCCTAATTCGTTCCAATCCCTACAAAAACACCACAGGAACTTTTACAATAAAGCTAAATTGACCAATAAACAATGAAATACAACAATTTGGACCAATCAATACCTAAGATAACCTTTATTGTAGTACGTACCTGTAAATAAAGTGTATTAGTGTACATGGTACAAGAAATACTTTACGTACGTGTACATACATACGTAGTAAAATGTGGAACCTTACCTTTCGAGTGAGGCGAATCTCTGAAAGTGGTGGCAGAGGAGGAGGACAAATGGCAGAAAACATGAACACTTAACTTTACGAAACATTAAAAAATGGCAGAAAATTTTAACACTAAACTTTACAAAACACCTTAACAAATGGCAGAAAACATTAACACTTCTTGATTATTTCCATCTTTGTTCTCCATAGAAAGCATCCTCTTCTTTCCATGAACTTCAGCAACATTCTTTGGACCCATGGCTAATAACATAAGTAGTAATTAAGTTCACACACAACACGATAAAGTAACTTACAGTACAACGAAAGCGAAATCACTAACATGAATTTATGTTAACAAACTAAATATATGTGAACGAATGAATTCCAGTGTTTACGATAATGCTGCCGCAAAAAATGGTCAAGGAACCCCTTTACATATGGCATGATGCTGACCAATGGGAGAGCAGGATCTTACGGTGGTGACTAGCATTAGGAACCAATGGGAGAGTAGGAGGATGGTGGCGAGTCTACTCAGTTGGCGGCGCGCGAGTTTTAAAATTGTTCTCGGTGGTCCGGGCGAATCTCGGACTTTACCCTTTCGCAACCTGAATTATTTTTGTATACAGAAGCAAAAAAATCTTCGTCCTTGCTTTCGTAACTTGGATTTTTCGTAAGTAGGGACTTTCGTATGTCAAGGTTCCACTTGTATAATGACATGCTATGGGGAAGGGGAACTGTTTGTCCCATGAGGATTGGCTACCTGTTCTTGACCCCTGGCTTTCTGTTGGCTAAGCAACCCCAGCCCAAATGTCAGGATGATGATGTCAGTTAACTCCTCTTATGTTTATGCAGAGGAAGTGAATTTTAACCCCTGTGGTATTTTTAAAATAATAAAGAGCTCTCTAATGTTTTTATAGCAGTGAATGTTAGGTAACTACCATATATATGTACTGTACAGGCAGTCCCCTGCCATTGGTGGCCTTGGTTAGCGATCAGGTTTTATGGGGCTTGTCTAGTGCCAAAAATCGCCAGTAATAGAGTAAGTATTGGCACCGATACATATCTAACAGAGGCACAATCAACCAGTTATCTGTGCCAAAATCCAGTTATCGGCACCGATAAGAGTGGAAAATTGCTGATTTTTGGTTATCATCAATTTTTGCTTATCATCAACCTGTCATAATGGACAGGGACTTCCTGTATACGTGAGTCATCTGAACTCTTGTACGTATGGTACTTGAGAGGATGGAAATCTGTTTACTATTTGGAATTGTCCTGAATTTTGTAGCAATATTCAGGACTGTCGGTCCCACCTGTTTAAATCTTCATCGTTATCCTCACTAAAGGAATTTTCAGTAGTGATTCCTGTGAAATACTACCAAGTTCTGTTTGAGTGCGGCTGTATTATCTTGAAGGAACTCGACACTTTGGATTTGTATGTCAACAGTTCTTCGCTTAATACTAACAAGAGTTAAGAAATGAGTTCTCTGAGTACACAAAATCTCGTGGCTGTGTAAATTGATCCATGGGCATTGCCTATTCCAGTGTGGATGGAGAATTGTAGCCTGGACAAAAGCTCATGAGAGTAGGAGCTGCCACTATATTTCACGCTTAGTGCAAACCTGTCAGAGAGGTGATTGGGTATGATCATCTGCACAATGTTTTACTTGCGGAATGTTTTCCACTGGCCTAAAACATGCTTTGCTTGGACCAGTGGTGGCTGCTCAACAGGTTGGATAGTGAGCCTAGCTCCCTTTGGACATGTAGCACTTCATGTAGGAATCCAGTTGACAGGAGGCAGGATAGGAGTTTGGTAAACAGAGAGTCGAGTGCCATTCCATATACAAGCTGGACAGACATGAGTTCTGGTTATCTGTCCTACTGGACCCCTTCTCTTGGCAAACTCATTGATTGAATTAACCTGTTTTATTGTCTCCAATATTTCAGTATGGGTTCTTACAGCTTGATTGAGTAATGAAAATCAAACCTTTTATTTTATGGTCTTTAGGTCTAGCAACTGCTACACTCCATAAGAGCATTATGTTAGAGGTGCAGTTTTCCTTCCTCTGCTCATAAACAAACCAGGAAGATGGCTAAGTCTCTTGTGGTAAAGAACAAAGGTTTGTATTTGTGTAAGAACAAATAGAAAATGTTAAAAGTAGTAATTTGTATTTTTCTTCATATACAAACCTGAGGTTCTTTACATGAATGGCTCACCTCAGCCACCCCTCACTCTGGCACCTGGCCCTGAAGGCAAAGTGGAGCGCAGACCAACTGGTGGGTGGGGCGTCCCCCTGCATATCAGTAGTTTACTACCTTGTCAAGTTTGAATGGCCATTTCAGTTTAGTTTTGGAAGGTTTGTGTGTTAGGAAAAATACAAATTATACTTAAAAAATTTGCTGTTTTTAGGCAATTTGCAAAGACTGATTGTGTTTTAAATTTTTCATAATTTTAAATTTTCATACATAACTAAGCTTGATAACCCAATACGTACCGTAACATTTTGGTTGTTCTTATAGAGGCAATGATTATTTCAAGAGATCTAAGTTCAATATTGTTTTTCTTTCAGCTTATTATCACAATGCAGCAAGTTTTAAAGAGAATGACCCTTACTGCAGTTTCTTCTACCATTCAGCATCTTGAGCATCTAAATCTTCAAAGAATGGCGTTTGCATCATTATGGTGTACAGGCGAAGATAGTAATTACTTTGTTAAGAATGAGTTAATCAACTGGGCCTTTGAAAAATCTGAGTTGCATTTAATTGATAAACATGAAGCCAGAACTGGTCATTCATGGACCAACATGTGTTTACCTGCTACTTGGAGCTTCAAGAGAAGCTTATTCAGAAGTGGATGTTACTGCAACATTGTTTCTGATATTGGCCATCAAAAGAGATTTTTCACAACTCAATCTTCTTCCTTTTCTCTGTGCTGTAGAAATTTTAGTATACTTTCTCCTAGTCATTGGATGTTAAATATGTCCTCAGTATCGAATCACATTAAACGCAATTTGTGGGACATTTTTAAAAGGTAATTGAATAGAAATTAAGAACCACTTTTTATCTTTAGTGTAAAT
>NC_087200.1:152616710-152674174 GCF_015104395.2 Macrobrachium nipponense
TCTTTAGTGTAAATATGTGGACATCTCATAATTATTTCCCTTATACTTAGTATGTTTTAATTTTTCTGAAAATCCAGTTGTTCACACTAGGATATTAACCTTTAGTCTTTTGTATGGAATCCCTTTGGTGAAAGCTGGTCCAGTAATTAAAGCTGGGTAACATTGTAATTACCTAGACTCATTTGACTACTATTGGTAAAACTTTTTCTACAAAGCACACTGCTTACTACTTCAATTCTCATGTTATTACCTTCCCTCAGTAGTCAATGTATTTCAGGTATTACCCTGCAACAGAGGAGGTACCAGCCACCCCACCCTCCTCATAAGCCATGACTTAGCCATGCTCTTTTATGCTCCCCCTACTGCTGGGAGGTACAGGGAAGCAAGATATGTCTGGGATTCCTTAGTAGTACCTTTTGCCTACTTGGCCTCCCTCTCTGTAGCCGAGTCTGGTGCTTGTTCACTTAAAGACGCATTTAGTAAGTGAATTGTTTTCTTTTAGCAGGCAAGATTTAGGTGATATGATAGGTATTAAGTGATCTCTCACATATTTTTTCTATTCTCTTGGCTACTCTATTAAGCCTCTTACACATATTTATTTGTTGTTGTGGTTTCTTTTTCTCTGAGGAACTAGTGTTGAATTGAAGATAGGAAGCAAGAACAGTGGTGTCACTTCAACAATCTTGGGCAATAAATCATGCAATTGCTACTTGACGTAAATTTGTTTTCTAATTGTCTTTCTGGGTCGACCTGTGTTCGCCGGTGAAAAGGTCCTTCTTGCTACTTTTCTGATATAAATAGTTTCCAAATATACCAGAGAAAGTTTTAGCATTGGTATGCAGAGGTTACTACCCTCGCGCGAGCACCCTTAGGGCGTCGTGTATAAAGAAAGGGCGTGTGAAAGCCACTATCCACAGGTCGTCTTTCAACCTACATATGTGGGGTGTGCCGTAACAGCGGTCTCAACCGCACCGTCTTGGACCACCCCGCCACCGCCTGATGCTAGCGCCATCTGGCATCCTTCTTTTTGGACTTGTGAGCGTAAAACACTTTTTGAATTGTGCGTGTTTTATCTCAGATTTGGATTTATATGCAAGATGGCTGAGGCTCCAATGGCATCTACACCTATGTTAAGTACCCCAATTTCTGTTTTCAATAAGAAAAGTTAAAGAAATTTGGTTTAGACCCGTGGAATCGGTTTTAATATCAGCGCGGGGTGACGGCCATGTGCAGCCATCCGAGAGTGTACACAAGCATGGCTGAGTTTTGATCTAGCTATCTAGGTACTGATTATTGCTGTGTCGCTCCTCACATATATTCAATAAAAATTTTGCTAGGATCGGAATGCTGTTAGATCGCCGTTTAAGAAACTTAACCTTAAGAGATTCTAGGTTCAAGATAACGAGATCGCATCTCGTATGTGGCGATGTAAACAAAGCCGAGTCTCGCCATTAGATCTAGTTAGAATAGTCACTTTACAAAGCGAGACAGAGAGTTCCTACACAGCCAGTATTAGTACAGGCAGTCCCCGGGTTACGACGGGGGTTCCGTTCTTGAGGCGCGTCGTAAGCCGAAAATCGTCATAAGCCGGAACGACACTTGGAAAAGATGCCTCTTAAAACTAAGAAAAAGTTGGAGGAAGAGACCTTCACCTGTAGTGGGACATGCAAGTATTGCATGATGTGTAGTGTGGTTATTTCAATGCCAAAGGATGGTTCTTGAAGGTATAATTCTTTATTAAACTCTTGTGACACTATAAAGCACAATGTACTACACTTAATCCTTAGGTTAGATTATACACTAAACACTATTACACTGTATATAGTAGTACACTAATCCTTTGGTAGATCCTGGAGTACACTAAAATCCCAGTCTGGTAGCTCTGGAAGGTAAAAGTATAACACAATTAGTACAAAATACTAACACAAACCAAGTCCTTGAATTGCAACAATATAAATTATAGATATCAAGAGTAAAAGAGTTAATGTATGTTAAATTAATTCCTTACTTTTTAGTTTATAATTCCTTCTTACTTTGAGTTATATCAAGAGTAAAAAAGTTAATGTATGTGAATTAATTCCTTACTTTTAGTTTAAAGTTGTCGTGCTATGTAACCCTGGATGCACAAAGTCTTATGTGGCCCCATAGCCTACATCATTCAGGGGGTTCTGGAATGTACAAAAAATAATTAAGTATGTCAGTAAGTACTCTATGCATAGTAAGTTACATACAGTAATATGCACCATACAGTGTTTTAATATCACATATATAAACATGTATAAATCTTAGTTAATGTATGTTTAATTGATTCCTTACCTTTAGTTTAAAGTTGTCGTGCTATGTAACCCTGGATGCAGCAAAGTCTTATTTGTGGCCCCATAGCCTAAGCCTACATCATTCAGGGGGTGTTCTGGAATGTACAAAAAATAATTTTGTCAGTAAGTACTCTATGCATAAGTAAGTTACATACAGTAATATGCACCATACAGTGGTTTAATATCAACTGGTACGTATGCATTCATGTTGTAAATGATTGGTCTACACCCCCTGTTCAGCAGGGAGTGTACAGTATGTAATTCTTCCATTGAGGGGACCTTGATCACTTATCCCATGTGAGAGATCTTTGGTCACTTTTTTTTTTAGTACGTATCAAACTTACTTAATGTATGTTTACTACTATGTATAATTCCTTACCTTTAGTACAGTAGTACATAGTTAACAGTTGTCGTGCTATTGTTATGTAGTAACCCTGGCAGAAAAGTTTTATGTGGCCACCCCATAGCCTGCATCATGGAGGGGTCCTGGTTTTCTTGAATGTCACCAAAAAAGTATCAAAGTTAAGTAATGTATGTATGTTTTTAGTAAGTTACATCAGTAACCATACGTACAGTGGTTTATAACATGTATGTACATAATCAAACTTGGTTAGAAATTCCTGTCAAAAAAAAGTTTATGTACGTATGTAATACTACTGTATGGTAAAAAACCTTACTGTTCATACTTTGTTACACCTACATGTTACATTTGATACGTATACTTTCCTGAGGGTTTTTTCCATCCAAAAATGGTGCTTCTACTTGTATTATCCCTTAATGACACTTGTAGTAATTTGTTAGTAACAACCTGGAGTTGTGTGAAAAATGTTGGTTCTGGAAGGAAAAAGTAACAAAATTAGTGTACAAAATATACACTACTGAAATTTGTGAATGCAATATGTTAATTACTGTAGATATATCAAGAGTACTAAAAAGAGTTTAATGTATGTTAATTAATTCCTTACTTTTAGTTTAAATTGTTGTCGTTCAATGTAAACCTGGATGGACAAAGTCTTATGTGGCCCCATAGCCTACATCATTCAGGGGACTCTGGAATGTACAAAAATAATTTTGTCAGTAAGTCCTCTATGCAGAGTAAGTTACATACAGTAATATGCACCATACAGTGGTTAATATCACATATAACATGTAGTATAAAACTTAATTTAGAAATTCCTACATAACTTACAACTTTTGTAGGAGTCTCAAAGCTGTTACCTAGTTTGTGGGAGATGGAGGTGGAGGTTGTAGAGCATTCATGATAAGGATGCATTCCAAACCTAACTTCAGTGTGCTTTATCACAGATACAGGCTAGGATGATGGGCAGTCTGGAATGAAGAATTAATATTAAAGGACAGTATGTAACCACTTAGGTGTACAAAATTTATTGTACGTATGCAAACATTAAACACAAACTGAGAATTCCTTACCTTCAGCAAAATGAAGACATGTAGGCTATGTAGAGGTCTGGTTTATGTAAGTCACAGGTGCATGCCAGTCTGGAATGATGTAATACATATGATTATAGTATGTATGTTACATACATAAATGGTATTACATATGTAATAATACATTAATAAAAAAAAAATGGTCCTTACCAAATTCTAGTGGTTGGCTTGCTTACTGGGATGGGCATATGGTAGATGAGTGGGTGGCTGGGCTATGGAGTAGGATGGGCAGGTGCTTGGGAGTCTGGAATGATAAAAAATATATATTAAAATGATATGAGTTACTACTGTAACTACTGCACATGTTATTACTGTTTGACATATGTAGTGTGTAATATGTATGTACCAATATAAAAAATGAAGAATTCTTTTACCTGAAGGAATGGGAGAGGTGATACTACTCGTATCACTGATTTGGGCTCTGGAGAGGTGATACTACTCGTATCAACTGATGAGGGAACATCTAGATCTGGAAAGAATGATAGGGTACATAAATATATAAGGTGGATGTAATTGTGGAATATGTACACTTTTAATAAAATTTCTATTAGCAATTTATAAAACATTTTATACAAATTTGTTAAGGATTCCTTACCTGATGATAGGGCGAGGCATCAAAACCATGGAAAGGCTCAGGGTCGTCTGGGTCGCTGTCACTATCAAAGGGGTCTGAAATGAAAAAAAAAAATAATAAGGTTATGCAACATCAAACACATTGTACCACTATGTAAGTTAGTGTACGTATGTAGTAGGGTGTAAACAATTTCCAACATGAAAATGAGAAAAATGAAATTGCTTACCTGATTGTACATGTACAGTGGACGGGCTGCTACAGAGGGTCCAGGTACAGGGGGATCTGGAACTGTCACAGGTAGTACAGGGAGATCTGGAAACTGTCACAGGTAGTACAGGGAGATCTGGAACTGTCACAGGTAGTACAGGGGGATCTGGAACTGTCACCACTTCTGCAATAAAATTACAAATGATGAAAATTAATGAAGTTACAATTACTCTTACAATTAGTTGTTACATTAAAAAATTAACACATTTTAATATGTACACTATGTAAACACACAAATTAGTAAAAAACAGTTCAGAATTCCTTACCAGGACTAGGAGTGGGAGGTGGTGGTACTGGAGACTTGTGAAAGAAAGTGTCAAGCCTGGACTGCACACTTCTCTTCGTCTGCTCTCCTTCAGGGTCTCCTTGTAGAAAGTTACTTAAGTCTAACATTCCACGTTTTATTTTGTCAAACCTGGCAACGTTAGGGTCTTCTGCCTCAAAAGAAGCCAAGGCTCTCTCCAGATGAGTAAAACCCCTCTGACAAGCCTTTCACAGTGTTAATGACCTGGGTTTTGGCTCTGGTGCCGCCTCCTCTTCCTCAATCATTTGTTGTTCAAGTTCAAGTAAGTCCTCTGCAGACAATTCCTCTCCATGGGAAGCCAGCAGCTCTGTTACATCATCAGGTTCAAGATCTAGTTTCAGCCTCTTGCTTAGCCCTACGATCTTCCTCGTCACAGTCTCGATGTCTTCTGCCTGGTCAAAGCCTTCAAAACTGTGCACAAACTGTGGACACAGTTTCTTCCAGGCCCCATTTAAAGTGGTCGTCTTCACCTCGTCCCAAGCACTTGCAATATTTTTCACTGCATCAGCAATGTTGTAGCCCTTCCAGAATTGCTTCAGTGTCAACTCCTTGTTAGCTTCTTATGCCCTCAAAGCAAACGTATGTCCTTCTAAGGTAGTAAGCCTTGAAATAGCTATTACTCCCTGGTCCATTGGCTGTATCAGCGATGTGGTATTGGGTGGGAGGTACACCACCTTCACATTAGGGTGCATGTCGCTCAAATTTGAAGGGTGACCACGCTCAAATTTGAAGGGTGACCAGGGGCATTGTCCAGGACTAAGAGGGCCTTAAAAGGCAGACCCTTCGAAGTCAAATACCGTTCCACTGCTGGCACGAAATGGTCATTGAACCAATCTTCGAAGACCATCAAGGTAACCCAAACCTTCTTGTTTGATTTCCAAATCACAGGGAGTTGACTCTTGAAAATGCCCTTGAATGCCCTGGGATTCTTGTCCAAATACACCAGCAAGGGCTTCAGTTTCAAATCGCCACTTGCATTGGCCCCAAACAGCAAAGTCAGTCGCTCCTTTCCAGCTTTATGGCCAGGTGCTGACTTCTCCTCCTTGGAAAGGTACGTTCGATTTGGCATTCTTTTCCAAAATAATCCAGTCTCATCCACATTAAAGACTTGGTCAGCCGTGTAACCACCATCCTTAATTATCTCAGCCAAACCACCTGGAAAACTTTCTGCTGCTGTTCTATCAGCACTAGCAGCTTCACCTTGCAGCTTCACATTATGCAAATTTGCACGAGCCTTAAAACGGTTAAACCAACCTCTACTCGCGGAAAATTCACCACCAGCACTGCCTTCGCCAAACTTTTTCACTAACTGCCTCATGCAGCGCTCTAGCCTTCTCCTGGATCACACTTAAGCTCACCGGAACACGTCGCATGGTTCTGGTCCTCCAGCCAGATCATGAGCAATTTCTCCATTTCACAATGCTCTGGCTACGTTGCTTCTCGTTTATCACCTTTGACTTCATCGGTGCAGCATCCTTAACATGCTTCAGAATACGTTCCTTGTCCTTCACAATGGTTACCACCGTGGTCCTGCTTAAGCCTAAAGAACGGCCTATTTCTGTGTTAGTTTCTCCCTTCTCCGAACGCTTCACCACGTCATATTTTACTCCATCGTGATGACCTTCCTCTTCTTGGATGAACTATCATCGGAGGAAGTACTTTGGCGTTTAGGAGCCATTGTAAATTTGCGAAAATGGCAAGGAATTTCAGCAACGTCTTAGCACACAACCGACTGAACTTCAGGCAGACACGCGATTGAAGTGGCGTCCTTTCGTATTGTTACGCTTAGCGTCCTCGACCGTCCGAGGTCGTTGTTCGGTCAATTTTGTACCATGAACTTCCCTGCCAGATATATACTTAGCTATAGTCTCCGACGTTCCGACAGAATTTCAAATCTCGCGGCACACGCGACAGGTAGGTCAGGTGGTCTACCTTACCCACCCGCCGCTGGGTGGCGGGCGTATGAACCAATCTATCTCTCCAGCCAGATTTTTTCTGTCGCTGAAGCGATAACAACTGTTGTCGTTTCTTCGATATATTCTTCATTTCTCGCTTGCCTGGAGATTGATTTGAACATTTTGGTGACGTTATTCGCTCTATGTTGGCTTGGCATAACGCTGATTGTGGACCGTTATTGACTTTGCGCTGGATTTTCCCTGTAGAATGTCTGATTTTGATTCTGTTTCCAAAACTCCGGTTTTGTTTAGAGTATGTGTGAACCGATGGATGTAAGGTGAGGTTACCGAAAGCTGCGGTGGGGACCCTCACACTTTCTGTGTTAAATGTAGGGGAATGAATGTTCGTTTAGTAACCCGTGTCAAGAGTGTGAGGTTTTGAACGAAGATGAATATAAGGCTCTTTCTTCTTATATTAGGAAACTTGAAAGGGATAGGGTACGTAAAGCTTCTTCAAGGAGCTCGAGCAGGTCGAGAATGAGTGAGAATGAAACTAACATTAATGTAGTTTTAGAACCTTCCTCCCAGGTCTCAGCTCCTGCTCCCGCACCGAAGCCGTAGATTCGTCTTCGGAGGCGGCGGCCTCAAAAGCTTCCTTGTGTTCTAAGGAAGAACAGAATCTTCGTACTGAGCAAGGTAAGAGTGTCAGTGATGATAAGTACAGTGGCACCCAGTGATGTGGAGGGTGCGTCTGACCGGCTCCTTAGTGCCTCCAGGCCTAGACCTCTTCCAGACTCCCAGTTCCAGTGGAGGAGGAAAGTCGAAAAGCCGCAGGAGGGCTAGGGAGAGCCCCCACCGGTCAGGCGTCCCTCGGCAGATCCTGAAGTTCGCTCCCAGGCTGCCTTGGATCGTAAGAAGAAGAATATTCTTCGCCAGTGTTTTTCGTCATCCTCTTCTCCTTCGCCGAAGCGTGGGTGGAGCTCTAAGGAGGCGTCACGCCCGTGAAGAGGGCTGCGGAGGCTCCCTTCAGTACGTTAGCGTCCAGCCCAGAAGACTTTTCTGATGTAGCTTCCTTGCAAGCAAAGAAGCCTAGGAGATCCGGTGATCGCCCTCCTTCTCCCGCGCCTCGCGCTGAGCTTGCTTCGGAAGAAGATCCTGGGGACTCTCCTTCTCGAGTACTAGCGGGCCTACAAGCTCAGATCACAGCCTTGGCGGACTCCTTGGCATCGAGATCGCGTAGAAGGAAGGATTTGTCTCTCCCGATCAAGAGATCGAGGCGCGTTTCGTCGGAAGAGCGCTCTCCTTGTAATCGGCGTTCTCCTTCTTTTGAGGATTCTTCTACTCATCGTAACATTTCACGAGAGGAACACCACTCCCGCTCGGAGGTGTCGAGACGCCATTCGACGGATAGGCGCTCCTTGGACTATGAAGATATTTCCTCAAATCGGATTCCTGCCTCGGGTAGACGCTCAGCCCCTTCTGTTTCTCCTTCTTCTAGAGTTCGTGCAAGAAGAGAGAGTCGCTCAGGTCATAGAAGACTTGGTTCGTCGTCGCCGTCTCTCTTTCTTCTCCTCGTCTTCTCAGAGAACCTAGGGAATGCCCTTCTGAAAGTAGGCGCACTTCTCCTCCGACTACTGTAGTCGGGCGTCGGATAACGTGACTGGTAGGCGCTCATCGCATGGAGTTCGCTCCTCCCCTGTAAGACATCAAGAGTCTAGTAGGAGCCCTGCTCCTGTAAGCGTCATTCTTTTAGTAGCTGTTCTCCTGGAGGAAAGACACCTTGATCCTCGTTTGCTTCGTTCTCCTAGTAGGCGCTCTTTCGTTCTCGAGACTCCTACTCCTCATCGGTCTCCTCTTGCTAGAAGTCAAGAACGCCTCAAGCGCCATGCTTCTGTTAGGCGCTCGGAGCCTTACAGACGTTCTCCCCTCGGTAAGGACCAAGATCTCGCCGAACGCCCGCCCTGTCCCCGTTTAAGCGCTCGGAGCGTAGCAGCCGCTCTCCGCTTCGTAGGCATCAAGAACCTCTCGAGCGCCCTGCTCCTGAAAGGCGCCCTATTTTTAGCAACGTTTCGCGCTTGGTAGGCGCCAGGATTCCACTAAGCGCCCTGTAACAGATAGGCGCTCGGCGCCTAGTAGCCGCTCTCCTCACGATCGGCGCCAGGATCTTAGCAGGCGCTCTCCCTCTCGTAGTTTCCCTAGGGATAGACGTGGTCTTTCTAGAGAATGCGAGTTTAGACAAGAATTTTCGGATAAGCGCCCTTCTTTTACAACTCGTCGTTCTCCTGTACGCTTTCTACTTTGGAATCTTCTCCTCATTCAAGACGTTTGTCTCATTCATCGCTGTACCCCAGCTAGGAAATCATCTAAGGATTCTCATAAGGATCCTCATCCCCGTTCTCCTCCTCAAGAAGACCAGGAAGCCTCTGAGGAGAAACTAATACATCGGCAACAGTTTCTTCGTACAAGAAGCTCACAGAACTTCTCCTTCAGGAGTTCGGAGAGTCTTTGAGCCCTACTGCTCCTCCTTCTCCACACTCGTTGTTCTCCACAGCGAAAGCAACGAAAGGATCTTCGTGTGTGAGAATGAAGCCGACTCTTTCTATGAAGAAAGCGCTCAAGAGTTTCGGTTCATGGATGCGTACTAAAGAGGAAGCGGGGAAAACAATGTTTGCCTTCCCTCCGTCGAAGCTTTCAGGAAGGACAGGATTTTGGTATGAGACAGGAGAACCCTTGGGACTGGGCCTTCCGTCTTCAGCTGACACAGATTTTCGGCACTAGTACCCCTCGAGTAGGTTTCCTTCACGTGGTGAGGGGGTAAGGGATTCTGCCTTCAAGTTTGCGAAGGCGAAATCCTGACGGAACGCCTACAAAACTTTTGGCATTAATTGCGTGGACATTTCCACTTTCAAAAAATTTTTCTGCTTGGGTGAGTCTGGGAGGGTTCGTGGTTTGGGAGGGGGTTTGCATTCGAAGCTAATTGTTTGTGTTGTGGTGGTGAGTCGCCACCCAATACGGTTTGGACCCAAGAGATGGTGAGGGATTTTCCCATTGTTATCTTAAGGGCGGAACCATCTCCAGGGATCAGCCCATCGGAATCCGAGGGGGGCTGGTGGGTTTTGGGATGGGACTCCTGGCTTTTGTCCGGAAGCCCACCAATATATGTTGGAGTGGGGTAGTCTGTCCCCATTATGTGGGGGTAGAACTCCCAGCAGGCAGATTGGCTTATACCTGGGCCACTGCAAGCATATTGGTGCTATCCCTCCCGAAAGGGTAGGGTATGGGGCAGACCGTTGGGGAAGCAACTTCTACGTGTGCCATTGGTGGAGAATGTCGGACCCTGTCTAGTCCCGCGATACCTTGTTGGTCTTTCCAAGCAGTTGTTGTTGTGTGTGTGTGTGTGTGTGTATATTCCCCCCCCCCCCCTTTTTTTTCCTCAAACTAACATGGATAATATGTCTAGTACATTGTCCCCTATGGATCCCCCGACTCTTTGGCACCGTTGACAACCTTAGGCTTGGATAAGGACCTCCCTTTGCCATCCCCAACCTCCTCCAATGAAAACATCAAAGATTCTTTGATTGTTACTACAAGCCTTATGTAGTTCAGAACAGAGGAAAGAATAGCAGATTTAATAATAGAAATAAGAATGCTAATCCTGATATTGGAATTTTACTTGGATCTCAAGAACCTGAGACTTATAATAAATACCTTTCTCTTGATCTCGACAAAAGCATAAAAGAACTGAATATATTTGATTGTCCATAGAGATATTGTAAAATGCATTGGCAGAGAACCAAAGATAGCCTCTCAAGGTGAAGGAAGCTTACTTGTGGAAGTTTTCATCACCAGATGAAAGTAGAAAATTACTGTCTATTAGTGCTGTAGAAGGAAGCACAGCAAAATGCACTCCTCACAAAACAATGAATCAGTCTAAAGGAGTAGTGTATAGTACTGAACTCCTACATTATTCTGAGGACACTCTCCGGAAAGAATTTGCTGATCAAAAGGTGGTAGATGTGAGACGAATCAAGAAAAAAGTATTGGGAATATTACATCCAACACCTACTCTGATACTCACCTTTGATTGTTTGAGACTCCCCTAAATTTCTGAAAGCTGCATGGCTTCACCTGCCAGTTAGACAGTATATTCCCGCTCCCAGAAGATGTTTCCATTGCCAAATGTTTGGCCATTTGATAACAACATGTAGGAAAAAGAAAGGAATGAACCAGCATATGCTTTAACTGTGGAAGAAAAAGAGCATGGGAATTGTGAACTTACTCCATGCTGCCCTAATTGTGGGGGAGACCATAATGCAGCACTAAATCATGTATCAAATATCTCATTGAAAAGAAACACTTTGTATCAAGACTCAAGAGCGCATTACCTTTAAAGAAGCAAGACAAAAGACTTTGCAGAAATTCAACACCCAGAAGTCATTGTAGATGCAGTAAAAGGAAATGAGGAAAGACAAAAGAAATTGAATCTCAAAAGTGTAATGAAGATAAAGAAGAAAAAAATGGATGCTGGGAAAATTGTCAACAAGAGGGCTTTAAGTGAAGAGTCTGTAACAATGCCTGAATCAAAAGTCAAGCACCTTGAGAAAGGAGATACAGTCCGGAGAAAAAGTTGATCAAAACAAAACAAACGAGTAAACCTCACCATCCTGTGGTTCAGCTGACCCTCAATAGAACATCGGAATTAATGGAAAATAATGAGTCATATCCACTATCTTATCATACAACACAGCAGCAACAAATGTAGAACCTAAGGCAAACAAAATGTTAAACTCAGTTCAGCTTGGTTTAGACAATAAAATTAGACTAGCTGAAAATGATAACCAGATACTGCAAGGGTCGAAGATAATACTAAAGATACTGCTGTTTCAAATACCATCATAAGTGATCACTTGGTATTCAAATGACCCCACTAAGTACTCCTTCGACATCTGGAACTGTACCAAAAGTCCGTCACAAAACTCAGATGTCATCTTCGAAGAAAAAAAACCTAATAAACGATCTTGGACAGGGGATCATCCTCTAGATAGGTACTTTCTCTGCTATACTACAATGGAACTGCCAGGGACTTCGCGCCAAATATGAAGAGCTACTAGGTTTGATTAATTACTTATAATCCAGTATGCTTAGCAACTACAAGAGACTATGCTAAGCAACAACAAAATGCTTACTCCTAAAGAGTTTTTGCATTCCACTCCCAATTCCCTATACAGGAAATTCGGGTGGAAGTGCTCTCCTTGTAAGACGAGATATTGCTCACTCAAAATACAGTTGCAAACTCAATTCCAAGCTGTAGCTGTCAAAATTCACTTAAAAAAGACTTACTTACAATTTGTTCATTGTATCTCCCTCCTAATAACCCAATACTTGAACGACAGTTAACACACTTGTATGAACAGCTACCCCGACCATTTCTGATATTGGGAGAACTTTAATGGTCGACATGAACTTTGGGGGTGAGCATTTTAACAAATCAAAGAGGAAAGCTTATCTTATCATCAATAGAAAATTCAGATATGACCCTTTTTTTAAATACTGAAAAAACCCACCCATTTTCACATTCAGACTGGTGCAATTTCATGTATTGACCTTATCTATCACCAGTTCTGATACATCATTGACTCAACTGGGAGGTATTGGAAGATCTATAACGGTAGTGATCACTTTTCCAATTGTCATCAGAACTGAGGAAATATGAGCCAGTATACAGAATGCCTAGGTGGTGTACCAATAAAGCAAATTGGCCCCTTTTCGAGGAACTCAGTTATACTGAACTAGATGCAAAAGATATGCCAAACAATAGGAGAAGCAGTGTTTCTATTTAACAATGATTTTTACGTTTGCAGCAGAAAAGGCAATCCCAAAAACCAGTGGAAAATTGCATCGGAAGCCTGTTCCATGGTGGAATGTTCAATGGCAAAATAAGACATAAAGCCATGAGAGCAGCTTATACTAGGTACAGAAGACATCGCTGTGAATGCTACTTGATCTCCTTTAAAAAGGCTCGAGCCAAATTCAGATGGCAAATAAAGCATGCGAGACGAGAATCATGGGCACTTTTATATCAACAATTACCTGGAAAAACACCTATGAGCAAGATCTGGCACAGTTATTAAGAAAATAGCAGGAAAGTACAATCCTAGTCCCTTCCAGTTTTAAAAGTAACGGTGACTTTATAACAGACTCAAAGGCTGTAAGCAATGTTTTTGCAGAACATTTTTGCAATGATATCAAGTATGGGATGAAAATTCTCCATTCTACAGGGAGAGAGTGTTAGCAGAGTCTGAAACAATTGATTTTACCTCTTTTAAATCTGAATCATATAATATGCCGCCTTTTACCATGGAGGAATTTTTATTTGCTCTTGGTAACAGTAAAAACACTGCACCTGGACCTGATGAAATTTTTATATGAAATGATCAAGAATACTTCAAAGGAAACTAAATTTTTTATTTTAAGTATTATTAATAGAATTTTTAAGGAGAGTGGTTACCCTAGTGTTTGGGAAATAGCAACAGTTTTACCTTTGTTAAGCCAGGGAAAGATTCATCTGTCCCTACAAGCTATAGACAATAGCTTTAACTTCCTGTTTTTTTTGTAAACTTATGGAAAAAATGGTAAATTTTAGGTTGGTATGGTTTTTAGAATCAAAGAAGATTATATCATCATCTCAGTGTGGCTTTCGCCGTATGCATTCTTGCACAGATGTATTGATACGTTTGGAGAATGCAATTTGTCAGGCATTTGCTTCCAAGCAGCATTATGTGGCGGTTTTTCTTTGACTAGAAAAGGCGTATGATACTACCTGGAGGCATGGAAATATGAAAGTCTTGCATGAATTGGGTCTGCGTGGAGAACTACCACTTTTTATTAAAGTGTTTTTAAAAAACCGTTATTTTAAAGTCAGAGTAGGTAGTACTCTGTCTAATTTGAAAGAACAAGAGGAAGGAGTACCACAGGGAAGTGTGTTAAGTGTCACTCTGTTTGCCTTAGCCATAAATGGGGATAGCCTCAAAAATTCCAAAAGATGTAATGTCAACAATGTTCGTTGATGATTTTATCTATTTCGTGTGCTGCATCTAAAATGTCTGTGCAGAGCGAAAAAACTCCAGTTGGGAAATAAATAAAAGTTAAACAGTTGGGCAGCTGAGCATGGTTTTAAATTTTCCTCTGCCAAAACAGTTGTTATGCATTTTTTGCCGTATCAGAGGGGTTCATCCAGACTCAGATCTGTTTTTAAATGGACAGAGACTCGCATGTGTACAGGAAACAAAGTTTTTAGGCCTCATCTTTGATAGCAGGTTAACATGGGAAGCTCATATCAGGAGCCTCAAGTCAAATGCATGAAGGCCTTAGATGTTTAAAAGTCTTAGGTCATACAAAGTGGGGGGGCTGATAGAAAGCACTTGTTACATGTTTATAAAGCAATAGTTGCTTCAAAATTGGCATATGGGTCCAGAAATCTACTCATCAGCTACGACAAGGAGATTAGATACTTTGAATGCAGTTCATCATGGGGGAATTAGAATCGCAACAGGAGCCTTTAGATCCTCTCCAATATCTAGTTTATTAGTGGATGCAGGTGAACTGCCCTTAGATCTGATAAGAAAATTTACCCTGTTGAAATATTGGTACCGCATACAGAGAACTCCTGAGTCCTTAGCTTACAATACTGTTTTAAAGGCAATTTTTGTATTTATGAAAAATATGCTTCATATCCAAAGACCTTTTGGATACAGGGTAAAATATGCATTAGAGGAGCTCAATGTAATAAAAGGAAAAGTAATTCCAGCAAAATTTTCAAGATTCCCTCCATGGAAGTTGCCCTCTGTGAAATATTGTAAATGGTTTTCTGGTTGCAAGGCAGACTGTTCAGGTGATATTCTTAAGCAGAAATTCCTTTGCCATGCTGAAAAACATGATAACTCAAGGCAATTCTTTACCGATGGCTCCAAATCCAGTGCAGGCGTTGGGTTTGGAGTGGTATACCCTGACAGTAGTGTTAGTGGTGCATTACCAAGTTGTGCTTCTATTTTTACTGCTGAACTTTTAGCATTTTAACAGCCCTAAAGAAAATTGTAACTTTAGAAGGAGATAATTTTTACCATTTTTAGTGATTCCAAGAGTGCCTTGGAAGCTTTGGCATCTTTTAATCCAGTACACCCCTGTGGTACTGGAAATAACAGAGTGGTTGTTTTTATTAAAACAAAAACAGAGGTAGTTAACCTCTGCTGGGTTCCTTCACATGGTTGGTATTGTTGAAATGAACGAGCTGATGAATTGGCTAAGTTAGGTACATCAAAAAAATCCAAAAAGTATAGCAATTCCCTGTTCAGACTACATTCCTGAAATTAAAAAGATGTAGAATCAGTTTGGCAATTCTATTGGACAATAGAGAGTAATAATAAAATGAGAGAACTCACTGATGTAATCAACCCCTGGCTTTATATGTTAGAAGACCGTCGGAAAGAGACTGCATTATGTAGGTTACGGATCGGCCACACACGGATTACTCATGGGTTTTTAATGAACAATGACCCTGAACCATTTGTGAGGATTGTCTTGTTCCCCTCACAGTAAAACATTTAATAGTAGAATGCCCCAGCTTAATATCAGCAAGGAACCGTCATTTAACGTAGTTGAAGAATGGATCTTAAACTAGATGCCATTATAGGCAGAGATTTAATGAGGATAAGCTTTTTAGTACCTTCGAGAAGCAGGTCTTCTTGAAAAAATTTAGGTTAGTTGGTCAAGATGTTTGAGTTTGTGTATGTGTTAGTATGTGTCAGTGTATATCATTTGCTTTTAAGTCTTTAGATCAGGAAATTTTTATGTACATAAAATTTACCTCCAATTGATATATCTATTACCATATATAATGTTTTAGTACTTTTAATATCTATTTATTTTGACAGAACTCTGTAGAATTTGGAAGTTTGCGGGGTGCCTATGTTGCTTGTATTTTTGTTTACAATTAATTTGAAATAGATGTGTAGGTGAGATAGGTATTTTGTGTGTTTTGGGTTCTCTGTAGTTCTCTGACAGATTTATATAAACATATTTTATAGCATTTTAATTGACTTTTTCCTTTGCAATTCCTTTTAATGATACGGCGTCAATAACCTCGTCGTTGCGACGCCAGTAAGAATTAATAAATCAATCAATCAATCGGCACTAGTAGACGCCACTAGAAGATCAGCTTTGAATTCGGCCAGAACAACGTGGGCAATGAATGAAATGGATCACATTCTAAAAAGGCATTTTAGAGTCTTGGAAGTTTTCAACTTTCTCGATTGGTCCCTCGGAGTCCTAGCCAAGAAAACTCAAGGACCGGACACGTTTTCTCCGGAGGATTTGAATTGTGTCTTATCCTGTATGGATAAATCGGTGAGAGATGGGGCCAGCGAAATAGCTTCACTGTTTGGAGCAGGGGTCTTGAAGAAAAGATCAGTATTTTGCTCATTTTAACAAAATCGGTCTCACATGCTCAGAGATCGTCTTTGCTTTTTGCCCCCCCCTCTCTACACAGCTGTTTCCTAAACACCTGGTTCAAGACATTTCGAAGGCTCTCTCTGCCAAAGCTACACAGGACCTTCTAGCACAGTCTGCAAGGAAGCCGCGCCCTACCTTCCAGACTAAGACAAAGAAAGCTAAGCCGACCTCTCAGGAACCCTTTCGAGGGGCATCTACCTCTAGATCCTCTTCGTTCAGAGGTCGGAAACCAAAACAGAAGAGGGAGGACTTTTACGAAGTCAATCAAACCTCCCAAGTAAGACTCAAGTCCTTCAGACAACTGTAGGCGCCAGGCTTTTACAGTTTGCAGAAGTCTGGGCCCAGAAAGACGCAGATGCCTGGACCCTGTCAATTGTTCCGATACGTAATACAAACCCTCGGTCCTTTAACAATAGGAAAGTAGCTAGCGGCAGCTGGAACGGTCGTAAGCTTCGAACAAGGGGAGAACGGTAGTTAACTGCTTGTCCGATCGTCGCGCGCCGCGCGACTGGGAGGTAAACAAATCACTTTTGCTTTCGGCCGTGTGTGGGAAGGACGTGTTCGCCATCGCTCTGACCCGCTTTGTCGTTTGCTTCAACTTTGAGTATTTGTTTCTCTTTCTGTATATCAGGAGTGATTGTAAGTACTTTTTCTCAATTCTACTATTCTTGCAATGAGTGAATTGGAGGAAATGGAAATATCACCGCGCCCCTCCAGTCGCCCGTTAGAGTGTGTCCCGGGCTGGAGGGGCGTAAATGTGGAGGGTTCAGGTCATTCGTTGAGGTGGACCCCCACGAGGTTTGTACTGCGTTGCCGGGGGCGAGAGTGCTCCCGCAACGAACCATGTGTGGTTTGTATGAATTGGTCCGAGGCGCAGTGGGTGCTGTACGAGGGCAGGAAGAGACTTAGGCCGGCCAAGAAGTCATCGGAAAGTCCAGTGACTCCTTTGGTGACGGACACTTCGTCCTCTTTCCTGCCTCCCGGCCAGCCCCCACGTTTCGCGCCTTCCCTGCGGGGGGGATAGCGGAGTCCATTTTCCTCTCTCGATCCGTCGAGTGTGGAGGAGGGCGGCCCGCTACCCGGACGTACAGTGTGCTGTACTCGGGGTCTTCCGTCCGCTCTGGGGGGGGTGTTTCGCCCCCCAGGCGCGGGGAAGCCCCTCCAATTAACCCGAACGAATGTTGCTTCCGCAGGTGTGCCATCAGCGAAGGACGACTTGGGACAGGTGTGGGAGTCGCTGGCGACTGCAGGGAGTGCCCAGCATCCAGGGGTGCGCTCAGCAGCGGTTGGCGGGGGGCAGGGTCGGCGGTGGTCACTCATGGTTGCGGTGACCACCACTACTACCACATTAACGACACCAGCGTATGAGATGCCACCACATCATGGTATATACGCCCCATATAATGTCGGTGACACCCACGGTGGCCAGTACAAAAACCCATTGCCGCGCCCGTTCCAAAAGAGGACGATGCCACCACCACCTGGATTTTTTCCTTTGCCGACCCCGGACTTCCGCTGCCCAAAGAGTACCCCCCTGGACCTCCTGCCGCCAGTGCCACGGATGACGGTGACTGTCGACAGGAGCCCTGGCTCTCCCGTGGTACCTGCCGTGCCTGCCGTACCTGTTGCCGTTCCAGCCACTCTTTCCGTTTCAGATAGGCCTGCACATTCCATTTCAGATGTTCCTGCCGTTCCTGCTGTTCCCGGACCTGTTCCTGTTGTTCCTGCTGCTGGTGTTGCTGTCACAGTCTCAGGTCTTTCCGGACAGGTGCAGTCGCGGGCCTGTTGCTTCGGCAACTGCCCCGGTCCCTCCGGATGGAAGACCTGACGTCTGTTCTGCGGAGCCTGAATAAAGAAGAGGAAGAGGAAGAAGGTGCGTCGTCGTCTTCATCTCTTCTTCGTCGTCTGCTGCTCTCCTTCCCCTCGACTTCTAGGGCTAAACAGCCGAAGAAGAAGAAGGGGTGCTAGCTCCTCCCCCCCTAAGAAGACTCCTTCGGGATCCTCTAAGGGCCCGGCTCGCTAAGGCGGCTGGGGAGCTCTTCTGCTGGTCCTCCTGTTCCTTCGGGTACAGGGCCCGTCGCTTCTTCTGCAAAGAAGAAGTCGACGGGGACCAGAGGGTGCATCAGCCTCGGCTGGTGCGTCCTCACCTGGTGCTAGCGGTTCTGACCGCTAAACCAGGTTCCGTCTCGCCCTTCTCGTTCGCGAGAAGCACCGAGTGGACGCTCTTCCAAAGAGGACCGTCCAGCCAAAGTTTTGACGTCCGAGCTCGCTCGCCGTCAAGACAGCGGCGCGGAGCAGAAGACTGGCGAGAGTCGTGCACACGACTCTCGCCAGGCCCAGTGGACGCTCTCGCAGCGACCAACTGGCTGCTCGGGCTGACGTGACGGTCGCTGACCGGCCACGGGTTGAGGCGAGGAAGGAGTCCCCACGGCCGCCGGTACCAGCCACGGCTGGTACCAGCGGTTTGACGCGCCGAGAGGACGCTGGCCGGTCTCGACGCGAAAGGGAGCCTAGCAGGTCACCCGTCCGCCGCTCCCGATGGGACCGGGCGGAGACGGTGACCAGCGGCAGCTCGCCTGACGCTAGAGATCGGTCTCGACGTTCTCAGCCGAGCCAATCGCCCCAGGCGAGCGGCGACGCTAGGCCTACTGCTCGACCGTCACCGCGGGTTGACGATCAGCAGCAGCCCTACACGCACGCTGGTCCTGCCAGCGAGCGAGGGGGGAGCGTCAGGTCTGCTCCTCTCCCGTACCTTCAACCTCCTCGGGCTATACGGGAGGAGCGATGGTACCAAGGTGCGATCACGAGAGGTGCGCCGCTCGTGACCCGGCTATGACGCCGTACGGCTCAGGCACGGTCTTAGGACCGACCAGGACGTACGCGCAAGTAGTTGGAGGCGACCGTCAGGGGTCTGTCGCTGTTCCTCCTTCTGAAGGAGGAGTATCGAGGGATATGCTCTTGCTGGAGGGACTGGACGGTCCTACTCCACAAGACGCTGTGACGCCCGAGATACAGAGGAACTTCGCAGAGGTCATTAAGCTGATGCGTCTGCATAATGACCTCGCGGAAGGATCGCCGCTACCACCAGCAGAGCCCACGTCCCGGCTCGAGTCATTTTGGGGTCCCAAGAGGGAGCCCAAAATGACGATGGGGTTGCCACATCAGAGCTTGCGGACTCAGTCCTGGATCAGGTGGAGAATCTCGTCTCAGGACGGGAGGACTCGCTAAAATCCGGACGGTCCTCTAAGCTGCTTCCTCCTCCTCTACAGCGGCAGAGGCGATCTACGTGCCATCGGAAGAACCCGATACTGCCGAAAACAGGTTAACACCCGGAATTAGCGAGGCTGACTCCAGGTGTGTCCCGCAGCAGCTCCTGTCGGAGAACCTATGGTTCTCGCAGCAGGAGGCACTTGCCCTGGAATCTACCGCTATGGCAGCATTCCAGGCAGTTTCCTGGTTGGATTTGTGGTCCCCCTCACAATATCCAAAGTAGCGGCCGGCTCCGGCCGGGAGTTCTGCTCTCGAAGACGACGCTTCTTTTAGGAGACTGTGCCAGTCTGGAGGAAGAAGCAATCTCTTACTCGCCCATCAGACTGCTAACCTGTGGGCCAACTTGTTCTTCGACGTAGGGACGCAGTCCTTACCCGAGTGACCAAGGGGGCTGGGCGTGAGGCGGCACTCGGGCTACGAAATGGACCTCTTAGGAGTCCCCAGCTCTCTTTCCTGGAGAGATGGTTGGGACGCTGCGGTGGAACGGCGGCGCACTGACGAGAGTGACCGCTTAGTCCACCAGGCGTCTCGAAGGTTCTGGGCAATCTCGAGTAACTGCGGCCAAACCAAAGAGATTGGCTAGCGCTTCCACGGCGGCGAAGACGGTTTTTTTTTTTGCAACCGTCCAAAACCCCGTGTGAAGACTCCAGTTGTTTCGACTCTGCGAAATGGAGGCCGCAACCAGCCCTCCTCCCAGCCCTCCTTTCCCCGAGGAGGTGCTGGAAAGAAGTCGAAACGAGGAGGGAAACGCTAGGGACGGCGTTCCCCCTCACCTGCTGCCGGAAGTGGTGGGGTGCCTGGCGAGCCATTGGGCGACTTGGCAGCGCTACGGCGCCGAGAACTGGATAGTAGACGTCCTTCGGGAGGGATATCTACTACCCTTCGAGTCTTGGCCCCCCCCTCATCTCCAAACCGGTCCATCTACAGACCCTATGTCCGGGGATCAGCAAAGGACAACGCTCTTCGACAGGAGATCAAGACCATGCTGGCGAAACGAGCTGTAGAAATCGTGGGAGGACCAGTCACCGGGCTTTTAACAGCCGCCTTCCTAGTGGAGAAGGCATCGGGGGCTGGCGTCCGGTGATAGACCTCTCTCCCCTGAACCGCTTCGTTCGCACGAACGCGGTTCACGATGGAGTCGGCACGCCTCAGTGCTCGACTCGATCAGGGGGAAACGATTTCATGCTTTCATTGGGACCTGAAGGACGCGTATTTTCAAATACCCATCCATCAGTCCTCCAGAAAGTACCTCCGCTTCATCTTCGACGGGACGGTGTACCAATTCAGGGCACTTTGTTTCGGTCTCTCAACCGCCCCACAGGTGTTCACGCGAGTGTTCACTCTGGTGTCGGCTTGGGCCCATTCGAACGGGATACGTCTTCTGAGGTATCTCGACGATTGGCTAGTCCTGGCGAGCTCCCGCTCGCAGTTGCTCACGGACAGAGATCGACTCCTCAAGTTTTGTCGCGATCTGGGATCGTGATAAACTACGAGAAGTCCGATCTCGAACCAAGCAGAAGAGTGAAGTACCTGGGTATGCTGATAGATACGGTAGCAGGGCAAGTCTTTCCCGCAGACTTGCGTATCAGCAAATTCAGGGAGGCAGCCGGCCGGTTCCTGTCGCGGCAGGACAGGCAGCACAGCAATGGCAAGTCGTGATCGGCCATCTGTCGTCACTCGAGAAGTTAGTCCCTCACGGGCGTCTTCACCTACGGTCTCTCCAGTGGAGGGCTAAGGGAGAGTTGGTCTCAGGCCAGGGATCCTCCTTACTTTCCCGTGGCTATCACGGACAAGGTGAGGCAGGACCTAGCCTGGTGGCTCGACGACAAGAACCTCTTAAGAGGAGTGCCTATACGCACTCCCCCCCCGGAGATGCTCTGTTCTCAGACGCATCGACCGAGGGATGGGGCGCACACCTGGAGGAGTTGCTGACTGCAGGTGTGTGGGACCATCACGAAAAGCACCTTCACATCAATGTCCTGGAACTCAAGGGGCGTTTCAACGCTCTCCAAGAGTTTCGGGACCGCTTGGTGGGACACTCAGTGGTGTTGATGTGCGACAACACCACAGTAGTGGCATATGTCAACAAGCAGGGGGGGAGGGGGGGCTAGTGTCTCTTCCGCTCCATCAGTTGACAGTGCAGGTGCACGAGTGGGCCACGGCTCACTCGATAGAGCTGTCAGCACGCTACATTCCAGGCAAGAGGAATGTAGTAGCGGACAAGCTCAGCCGTCGGGATCAGGTGATAGGGACCGAATGGTCTCTACACCAAGATGTGGCGGAAAGGCTCTTCAACCTGTGGGGGGGCGACCGGTCGTAGAACCTGTTCGCCACCCGGCACAACAGAAAACTTCAGGTTTTCTTTTCAGCTGTGCCGGACCCATGGGCAGCTTGCAGAGGACGCTCTCCAACACCCCTGGGACAACCTCTTCGCTTACGCCTTTCCTCCCTTCTGTCTGATTCGGAAAGTGATCAGTCGAGCGCTTGGTCACTCCCAATCTCAGAATGATCCTGTGGGGCTCCCAAAAACGACCTCAAGCCGTTTGGTATCCGGACCTGCTGGGCTCTTCTTGCGGACGCACCGAAGAGAGCTACCCACCTGGCACAACCTTCTAGCCCAGCCACACGTAGAACCGGTACCACCACGCAGTCCAGTCCCTTCAACTTCACGGCTGGCTGTTATCCACCATCTCTTGCGAACGAGAGGCTTTTCTCGTAGCGCAGCAACAGAGATGGCTGGACACGTCAGACAGTCCTCTGCAGCTGTGTACCAGGGGAAGTGGGCCGTCTTCTGTGGTTGGTGTCGTAGACAGGGTCTGTCTCCTCTCAGAGCCACCTCTTCAGCAGGTAGCGGATTTCCTCGTGTTTCTTCGCCGAGAGAAGCTCCTCTCAGTACCCACAGTTAAAGGATATAGAGCCCCGCCCTGGCTCTCGTCCTAAAACTGAGGGGACTGGACATCTCGAATTCGTTCGAGATATCCTTGCTAATGAGGAGCTTCGAAAGGTCTTGCCCCACCCAGGGAACTCAGGCCCCCTGCGTGGGATGTGACTCTCGTACTTAGGAGTTTGACTCGAAGACCTTCTGAGCCACTCCGAGAGTCGTCAGACAGGGATCTGACCATCAAGACCCTCTTCTTGCTGGCCCTGGCATCGGCGAAGAGAGTAGGGGAACTACATGGCCTTTTCTTATGATGTTAAACATACCAGAGGCTGGGGGATCTGTGACGCTCGATTTCGTCCCGAACTTCGTAGCTAAGACTCAGAATCCGTCGATCCCTGACGACAGGTTCGAGTCTTTCACGATCCCTCCCTCCTGGACTTCACCGATAACGATGCGGATGAGATGCTGCTTTGTCCTGTGAGGGCGCTACGGCACTATCTGAAGAGAACTCGACATCTCAGGCCTGAGTGTCGACGCCTCTTCGTTAGCACTGGGGTCACCAAGAAAGAAGTCTCCAAGAACACGCTTTCTTTCTGGCTGCGTGAGGTGATCAGGAGAGCGTACGAAGCTGATGGTAGCGACGACATCCGTACGCTCGTCCGAGAGCCCACGAAGTCAGAGGTATCGGACCCTCCTTAGCGTTCCGTTAAGAACTTTCTCCGTGGCGCAGGTCCTGAAGGCAGGTGTCTGGGCCAACCAGACCACCTTCACGTCCTTCTACCTTCGGGATATTGCCCACAAGTCCTTGGATACTTTTTCCTTGGGACCTGTGGTGGCATGCTCAAACACGTTGTGTAAGCTTACCCAGCACCCGAGCAGGCAGAACAGCATCGATTCCTGGTATGACTGGGAGAATGAAATGCGTGAATGAGAGAGTGACTGGCTTCTCTTCACCATCTTTTTTTCTACCTCTACCTGTGGGCAGAGGGATACGGTCGTTACCTTGCTGGAAAGGAGTCAGATGCAGGTAAGCTATTCAACAGAGCTCCATCCTATCTCTTTAAACTAGAGATAGGGAGTAAATATCCACCACTTTCTCCAACAAGGGGGAGAAAGTGGATGCCAACATGAGACAAACCCATTACTTTACAATTTGCTCATGTAAAGGAAAAGTTCTTACAATGCTGGTACGAAGAGATACGCTTGCCTCTCTCTTAGTACTCGGCCCAGAGGTCTGACCATTGATCCTGCGGTGCACACCCCAAAAGATCAATCGGACAGAGGCTTGGATCTCCCTCGCTCTTACGACCAGGGAGGCATTCCAGGGATGGACGAACACCAGTCTGTTCATCAAAAAGACTCAGATTCCTCCCACCAAGAAGTGAGTCTTCCTATTGTTAAAGGACCGAGGGTTTGTATTACGTATCGGAACAAATGACAATTTGTCGAAAATTGCATTTTTCCTAACTATAACAAACCTGGAGGTCCTTTTAACATAAAAGTCCCTCTCATGCCACCCCTCACTCTGCGTATTTTGCATGGGCCAAAAGCAAAAGTGATTTGTTTACCTCCCAGTCGCGCGGCGCGCGACGATCGGACAAGCAGTTAACTACCGCCCCTCCCCTTGTTCGAAGCTTACGGACCGTTCCAGCTGCCGCTAGCTACTTTCCTATTGTTAAAAGGAACCTCAGGTTTGTATAGTTAGGAAAAATGCAATTTTCGACAAATTGTCATTTTTGAGGAAGGGCTATCTAATCCCGTTCTTTTCGAGGCCTCCCTTGGACGAATACCCCGAGGGAGTTGACGGCCAGATACAGGGAGACCCCATCATGAATCAAGCCCTCCGACTAGCGGTAGACCAGATGCTGGAAAAGGAGGCGATCGAGCTAGTGGCAGATCATCTTCGGCAGGCTTTTACAACCGCCTGTTCCTAGTTCCAAAATCCTCAGGGGGATGGAGACCGGTGTTGGATGTAAGCGCCCTGAACTTCTTCGTCGAAAAAAGAAAAAAAAAAAGAAGTTCACGATGGAGACCACTGCCTCGGTGTTAGCAGCACTCCGTCCAGGGGACTGGATGGTGTCCTTGGACTACAGGACGCTTAACTTCCACGTACCAAATCCATCCCTTCCTCGAGAATGTCTAAGATTCATGATGGGGGAAGAATCTTCCAATCAGGGCCCTGTTGTTTTGGCCTCTCCACGGCCCCCCAAGTCTTTACGGCCATCATGAGGAATGTTGGCACAATGGCTTCACCTGGAAGGGGTGAGGATTTCGCTCTATCTCGACGATTGGCTTATAAAAGGGCCAATTCCAGAGATCGTTGTCTGAAGGACTTGAAGAAAACCCTGGATTTGACTTATTCCTTAGGACTTCTGGTCAATCTGCAGAAGTCAAGTCTGATTCCCGCTCAAGAGTGCGTTTATCTGGGGATCCAGATGAACTCTCTGAGTTTTCGGGCTTTTCCGTCACAGGAGAGGATAGCCCGGGGACTCGAAAAAGTAACAACCTTCTTGGGGAAAGAAGTATGCACAGTGAGGGAGTGGATGAGTCTGCTGGGGACGCTCTCCTCACTGGAGCAATTTGTTTCCCTAGGAAGGTTGCACCTGAGACCGCTCAATTCTTTCTTCATCGGAATTGGAGTCGTCCTTCTCAGGATTTGAAGTCCCTGTCAATTACTCTTCAAATCAAGAAGGAGTTAGCATGGTGGGCGGATCCCGACAAGTTCTCGCAGGGACTGCCTCTTCAATCCCAGAAACCCAGCCTGGTGTTGTTCTCCGATGAGTCGGAAAACAGGTTGGGGGGCGACTCTGGGAACCAAGGAGGTGTCAGGAACCTGGATGGGGGACCAGTCTTCCTGGCACATCAACAGGAAAGAACTAATAGCCGTGTGGCTTGCTCTGAAGGAGTTCGAGTCAGATGTGACGGAGCAGTTGTGCAAAATAAAACTCGGACAACACCACGGCTCTGGCATACATCAGGAAACAGGGGGGGACGCATTCCCTTCTCTCTGTACGAAACAGCAAGAGATCTTCTTCTGTGGACAGAAGAAAGGGGGATAAAAACTTCTCACCAGATTCGTACAGGGAGAAAGGAATGTAAGGGCAGATCTCCTCAGCAGGAAAGATCAGGTCCTTCCCACAGAGTGGGACTCTGCACCAAGATGTTTGCCAGAGCCTTTGGAAGTTGTGGGGCAGGCCTCTCTTAGACCTGTTTGCAACTGCAAAGAACAAAAGACTGGATCTGTATTGCTCTCCCATCTCGGATCCAGGAGCAATAGGGATAGACGCCCTCCTACTCGATTGGAAAGGACTCGATGTATACGCGTTTCCCCCTTCAAGATTCTGGGGTTGCACTTTAAAAAAGTTCGCAGAGTCAGATTCCGCGAGGATGACTTTGATAGCTCCCTTTTGGCCAGCACAAGATGGTTCACAGAGGTGCTGAATGCTAGTGGATTTTCCAAGATCGCTTCCTCTAAGGAGCGATCTACTCAGGACAGACCCCCCCACTTCGACAGGTTACCACAAAAACCTCCCCGCTCTCAGTCTGACTGGCTTCAGACTGTCCAGAAAATCTGGTCAGAGCGAAGGCTTTTCGTCAGCAGCTGCTAAGGCAATCGCTAGAGCGAGAAGGTTCTTCCACATTACGAGTGTACCAATCGAAGTGGGATGTCTTCAGAAGATGGTGCAAGAGGAATAACGTTTCCTCTTCCAGTACCTCTGTGAATTCAAATTGCAGACTTCTTTTTATTCTTAAGACAAGAATGTGGGCTTAGTCGTTTCGACGAATTTAAAGGCTATCGTAGTATGTTGGCGAATGTCTTCAGGCACAGGGGCCTCAACTTATCGGAAGATAAGGACCTACAGGACCTTATTAGGTCGTTTTTTTGAATACAACGAAAATGCCAGTCATCCTAAGACACCTACTTGCTGGGAATTTGGATGTAGTCCTTTCAATTCCTTGGGTCCTCTAGGTTTGGTTTGAACCCCCTAATTCAGCCTCATTCAGAGACCTTACCAGGAAGACTCTGTTTTTGATGGCTCTAGCTTCCGCCAGAAGAGTGAGTGAGCTTCAGGCGATTGATGGTAATGTGGGTAAGGAGGACTCTCTCATTTGCTCTTTCCTTCCTGGTTTTTCTTGCAAAGAATGAGAAACCATCAAGTCCATGGCCCAAGAACTTCGAGATTCGTGGGTTATCTTCTTTGGTAGGAGAAGAACCCGAGAGAAACTCTTTGCCCAGTGAGAATGGTGGAAATACTACCTTAGAAGAAAAGAGCAACTGAAAGCCAACCGAGAGGTCCTGTGGTGTTCAGTAAAAGAGCCTACTCGTCCATTGTCGAAGAACGCATTGTCCTTCTTCTTGAGAAGCCTCATCAAAAGAAGCACACGGATCCTGCAGAGAAGAACATCTTAGGCTTCTTAAAGTGAAAGCACACGAAGTAAGAGCCATAGCAACTTCTCTTGCTTTCAACAAGAATATGTCCGTGCGAAATCTGATGGAGACAACATTCTGGAGATGTCAGTCAGTGTTCGCGAACCACTACTTACGTGATGTGAGAATCACTTAACGAAAAATGCTTCGCCTTAGGCCGTAAGATCTGCGGATCAGTGCTGGGGCAGGGAGCTGGAACTATCCTGTTAGTAGTATAAATTTTTCCCCCTTGTATTTGTTGTTGTTGGTTGCCTTAAAGAGGATTGCATGATGGCATCTCTTTTAGGTCGTAATACTAATCTTTAGTAGTTTGGTTAGGTGGTCTGATGAGTGTGGCTCCTTGCAGTAGTAGTGGTTAGGACCTGTTAAGATAAGGAAGAACTCCCTTTTAACAGGATCCGACTTGGATTATACCACCACAAAAGGGATCACATATCCCAGTGGTAGATCCGAGAGTCTTTCAGCATCAGGTCACGTCCTAGCTGTAGCTCTCCAGGCAACGCAGACTCAGAGATAATATCAATGAAGTCTTCTGCCTGAACAGGTAAGAACCAAGGTTATTTATATCCTACAACATCAGTTGTTTCTTATCTCTCCTTATTACTTTAGCTGTCTCTTACCCTCCACCAAGGGTGCCAATCAGCTAAGTATATATCTGGCAGGGAAGTTCATGTACAAAAATGATATTTGTTAAACTACAATAAAGTTTTGTACATACTTACCTGCAGATATATACGTCTAATGGCCCACCCACCCCCCGCCTCCCCTCAGGAGACAGTGAAAGAGAAAAAATCTGGCTGGAGAGATAGATTGGTTCATACGCCCGCCACCCAGCGGCGGGTAAGGTAGACCACCTGACCTACCTGTCGCGTGTGCCGCGAGATTTGAAATTCTGTCGGAACGTCGGAGACTATAGCTAAGTATATATCTGCCAGGTAAGTATGTACAAAACTTTATTGTAGTTTAACAATATCATTTTACCATACAGTTTAATAGCGTTAATTAATTTATGCACCTCCGCTCAAAAACTAGTTCTGCATATGAGGTATCGTTTAAAAAGCATAAACAAAACGTCGTACCTTGGAATTGCGTTGTAATCTAACCAGAAACTTAGTTTTTTAACTTATGTGCTGGAAACAAGCAATGATTTTTTCATTATTTGCGCTTTTGGACTGTTTTAAACTGCGCATCCCAAGCTAGTGTATTCATTCGCCCGCAAAACTAGTTCCGCATATGCGGCGTCACTAAAAAAATTTAAAAAATACGAAAAAAAAAAAAAAAAAGTGTCGAAAATCATCATAACCTCAAAATTTTGTTGTAATGTAACCAAAAACATATTTTCATACAATGAACTTACCTGTCAGATATATACATAGCTAAGACTCGTCGTCCCCGACAGAAATTCAAATTTCGCGCCACTCGCTACCGGTAGGTCAGGTGATCTACCTGCCTGCCCTGGGCGGCAGGACTAGGAACCATTCCCGTTTTCTATCATATTTTTCTCTGTCGCCGGTGGTATCAACATTGTTGTTACTACCTCCTGACTGGAATTCGCTTTTCAAGACTTTATTGTCATCTTTATTGGATTTCTTGGTGACGTATGGATCGTTTGTTTTGGGCATTCGCTACGTGGACTGGATTTGGACTTGGCTTTTGTTTTTTCTAATAGAATGTCTGATTCAAGTGTTTAGTGTGAGAGTGTGTGTGAATGTAGGCTGCAAGGTGAGGATACCGAAGGCTTCGGTTGATCCTCACTGTATGTCGTAAATGTAGGGGGTTTGACTGTTCTTTGGCTAAACACCTGTATTGAGTGTGAAAAGTTGGATGCTAATGAATGGAAGACTCTAACTTCTTACTTGAAGAAGTTAGAGAGGGATAGGATTAGACGGGCTGCACAAAAGAGTGTGAGTACAAGGCCTATTGAGCCTTTTTCTGAGTCTAACTCTCCTTTTGTTAATGAATATGATTCTCCCTATGTATCTGAATCCTCACAGGCTTTGCATTCGGATTCGGCTTCTGAAATCGCCAATCTGAAGGCTACTCTTCGTAAAATGAAGACAAAGATGGCGGCATGCAAGGTAAGGCTAGTGATTGTGATTTACTAAGTGAAGTGAGTGTTCCCAGTGTTGTGGAGGGGGCGTCTGACCGTCCCTGCGATGCTCCCAGGCCTAGACCTCTTCCAAATCACATACCCAGAGGATAGGAAAGTCGAAAGTCGTACGGAGGTTGTGGGGAATCACCCCAACGGTCAGGCGTCCCTTCAGCAGGTTCTGTTTTCGTTACAGTCTGCTCAGGACCGCTCTAATAGAAGCGTCCTACGAGATTGTTTCTCGTCGTCCGGTTCTCCTTCACCTAAACGAGGGTGGAAGGACTCGGATCTTTCTAGGCCACTGAAAAGGCATTGGAAAGAACGCGCGTTCGACTCGAGCCCGGAACGCTTCTCGGAGGAAGCTCCTTCTTCTATCAAGAAGGCTAAGCTGGTTTCGACGCCTCCTAGAGCAGTATTTGAGTATCGCACTCCTTCGGAGTTCTCCTGCTTCTTCTATTTGAAGAGGACGCTGTGGTGGCTTCCAAGAGGATTTTGCTTGCAGTTCAAGAGCAGATTGCCTCTTTGGTTGGAGTTCTTTCGAGGGATCCCCCTCGCAAGAAGGACGCTAGACTTCCTATTAAGAAGTCTCGTCTTCTTTCACCAGCCAGACGTGAAGCGTCCGCCAGACATGGGACGTCTTCCAGGCGCGAAGAGTCGTACAAACGTCAGGATCTATCCGAGCGAGTTGCTCTAGATCAGGATACGCTCAGGCGTGAGGCGCCAGCCAGGCGCGAGGCGCCAGTTAGGCGTGAGGATTCAGCCAAGCGCGAGGATTCAGCCAAGCGCGAGGCGCCAGCCAGGCGCGAGGAGTCAACATTGCGTGAGGCGCCAGACAAGCGCGAGACGTCAGCCAGGCGCGAGATGCCAGCCAGGCTACACGCTCCAGCCAAGCGTGAAGCGCCAGCCAAGCGCGAGGCGCAAGACAAGCGTGAAGCGCCAGACAAGCGCGAGGCGCCAGCCAAGCGCGAGGAGCTGTTCAGGCGCGAGAAGTCAAGCAGACGCGAGACTTCTTTTAGACGTGAGAGAGAGTCGGTTCATTCTATGAGCCCCTCTCCTATAGGAGTTTGTCACCAGTAGAGATCCGAGAACGGGATGAAGAACCTCTCGTTTTTTCAGGCCGATTCTCCACAAGGTGTAGAAGGAGATTCGGAAGAAGAAGAGGGTGACGGTAGAGAAGGAGTCTCGAACTATAAAGTTCTGACTGACCTTCTTTTTACGGGGGAATTACGGAGATTCTTTAAAAAAACTCCTGCCGCTCCTCCTTCGCCTCGATCACTGTTTTCGAGTGCGATTGTGCCTAAGTCTTCATCGGTCTTGAAGATGAGACCTACGATCTCTATGAAGAGAGCGCTTCAGTCCTTAGACAAATGGATGTTGTCTAAGAAGGATCTGGGCAGGACCACCTTCTGTATGCCTCCAGCCATACTTTCTGGCAAGAGAGGTTTCTGGTACCGAACTGGGGAGAACATGGGCCTTTCTCTCCCAGCGGCAGCCGAAGCGGACTTTTCAACCTTGGTTGACTCATCAAGGAGACACGCTTTGAATGGAGCTCGCGTGTCTTGGGCGATTTCGGAGACGGATCATCTCCTCAAGGGACTCTTCCATATTTTGGAAGTGTTTAATTTCCTAGACTGGTCCCTTGGGGTGATGTCTAAGAAAGCTCATGACTCGGATGGTCTTGACCCCGAAGTCATTCTTAGTATTCTTTGCTTGTATTGACAAGGCGGTACAAGACGGATCGGAGAAATCTCCTCTCTTTCGGAGCAGTACTCCTTAAGAAGAGGAGTATTTTTAGTTCCTTCCTAAACCAAGGCGGTCTCCCTCTCAGAGAGCAGCCCTGGTTTTCGTCTCCCATGTCTGACTTCCTGTTTCCTTCTCAGTTCGTGCAGGACATTTCTCGATCACTGACTGAGAAGGCGACTCAGGATCTTCTCCTGCAAACTGCAAGGAAGAAGAGACCACTTGTTTCAGTTGACAAGAAAGGACCGACTCCTACGGTTCAGCCCTTTCGAGGAGGGCCTCTCTCCAGAGCTACCTCTAAGAGAAGAGGTCTTGAAAGGAGAGGTAAGGCTCCTTCCCGTCCCTTTAGAAAGGGAAGTGAGACAGACAGCCTCCAAACACCAGTGGGGGCCAGGAGCCTCTCGAATTTGCAGACACCTGGTCACTCATAAACTCAGACGCCTTTCCATGTCCGTAATCAGGAAGGGATATCTTATCCCCTTCCAAGACAGTCCTCCACTAACGACCATTCCGCGGGAACTGTCAGCCAGATGCAGGGACCCTGTACTGAGGGATACTCTTCGTCGATGGTGAATCAAATGTGGGACAAAAGAGCTATAGAACTGGTTCTAGAGCAAAACTCTCCGGGGTTTTACAATCGGCATTTTGCCTGGTTGCGAAAGCCTCGGGGGGGGGGCTGGAGACCAGTTCTAGATGTCAGCGCTCTGAACAAGTTCGTTCGAAAGGAGAAGTTCTCTATGGAGACTTCGGCCTCAGTCCTTGCGGCGTTACGTCAAGGAGATTGGATGGTGTCGCTGGATCTCCAGGACGCCTATTTTCATGTCCCGATTCACCTTCGTCGAAGAAGTACCTCCGTTTCATGACGGGGGGAAGGATCTTTCAGTTCAGGCCTTGTGTTTCGGCCTGTCCACAGCTCCTCAGGTCTTCACAAACCTGATGAGGAATGTGGCGAGGTTTCTTCACCTCAAAGGCGTCAACATCTCTCTATATTTTGGACGATTGGCTCATCAGGGCCAGAAACAGAGAGACAGTGTTTGGAGGACCTTTCTTTGACCCCTCGACCTGATAAAGACGTTGGGACTACTCGTGAACCTCGAGAAGTCACAGCTGATTCCCAGACAGAACTTGGTCTATCTGGGGATTCAGATGGATTCTCGGGGTTTTCGAGTATTTCCTTCGCAGAGAGAATCGTGAGAGGCTTGGAAAAAGTCTCTCTCTTCTTAGGGAAAGAACGGACTTCGGCGAGGGAATGGTTAAGCCTGCTAGGCACCCTTTCCCTCGCTCGAACAGTTCTTTCCTCTAGGAAGGACTACATCTTCGCCCTCTTCAGTTTTTCCTAGGAGATCTTGGAACTGGAAGACGGGACTTCTCCCCTCCGACAGTTTTTTTTTTCCTTTTCCTTCCAATGGAGATGAAAACCACACCTGCAATGGTGGTTGTCCCTCTAAAAGAGAACAAGGGAATTTCTCTGGATGTTCCGAACCCAAGCCGAGTGTTGTATTCCGACGCATCGGAGAAGGGTGGGGAGCAACACTAGGACCGAGAGAAGTGTCAGGCACCTGGAAGGCAGCACAGGTGTCCTGGCACATAAATTGCAAAAGAACTTCTAGCAGTTCACTTGGCGCTAAAGTTCTTCGAACCCTTTGTGACGAACAGTGTGGTCCAAGTGAATGTGGACAACACTACAGCCCTGTCCTACATTCGGAAGCAAGGAGGAACGCACTCAGTGTCGCTTTCCCAGGAGATAGCAAGAGATCTGCTAATTTGGGCCTCACAAAGAAAACATCTCCCTCCTGACAAGATTTGTTCAGGGGACGAGAAACGTCAGGGCGGACAGACTGAGCAGGAGAAGCCAGGTCCTTCACACAGAATGGACTCTTCATTCAGAGGTGTGTCAGAGTCTTTGGGATCTTTGGGGCACTCCTCACGTAGATCTGTTCGCCACATTCCTTTCCAAAAGGCTGGAAGTCTTTTGTTCAGTGGTGGAAGACCCAAGAGCTCTCGTGGTCGACGCTTCCTGCTGGACTGGTCTCATGTGGACGTGTAGCTTTCCCCCTTTCAAAATCCTGGGACAAGTGTTGAGAAAGTTCGTAGCGTCCAACGGGACAAGGATGACCCTGATAGCCCCGTTTTGGCCAGCACAAGATTGGTTTGCAGAGGTGCTGGAGTGGACAGTAGACTTCCCAAGATCCCTTCCAAAAAGGATGGATCTTCTCAGACAGCCACTTCGAGAGGTTTCATCAAAACCTCCCCCGCTCTCGCTCTGACTGCCTTTCGACTATCGAAAGACTTGTCAGAGCGAGGGGGTTTTCTCGCAAAGCTGCAAGCGCTATCGCTAGAGCCCGCAAAGCTTCCACTAGACGAGTCTATCAGTCGAAGTGGGAGGTATTCAGAAGGTGGTGTAAGTCTAAGAAGTTGTCCTCCTCCAGTACCTCTATAACCGAAATCGCCGATTTCCTTTTGTTCTTGAGAGAGGTCTCTCATTTGTCTGTATCGACGATCAAAGGATACAGGAGCATGCTTTCGGCAGTATTTAGAAACAGAGGCCTAGACATTGCTGAAAATAAAGATCTGCACGACTGATTAGATCGTTTGAAACGACAAAATCGAAGGAACTAACTCCTCCCAGCTGGAACCTGGACGTAGTTCTCAAGTTCCTTTCGTCTGACAGATTTGAGCCCTCCCCACGTAGCTTCGTTCAGGGATATAACAAGAAAATGCTTGTTTCTCCTATCTTTGGCGACAGCCAAAAGAGTTGGCGAACTTCATGCCCTAGAAGATGAAGTCGGCTTTAACAAAGACTCGGCCTTTTGCTCGTTTTAGAACTCTTTTTCTAGCGAAGAATGAAAATCCATCGAATCCCTGGCCCAAGAGATTCGAGATCAAAGGCTTATCGAGTCTAGTAGGAGAGGAAAAAAGAGAGAAACAAAGAGGTCTCTTTGCCCGGTAAGAGCCTTGAAGTTCTTCTTACAAAGAAAGAAACAAATGGGAGGCTCTAGACAAAGTCTTTGGTGTTCGATTAAGGACCCACAAGAATCATGTCTAAGAACGCATTAGCTTTCTTCATTAGGAGCGTCATTACGGATGCTCACAAGTTCTGTCCTGACGACTCTTTTCCGCTTTAAGAGTTAAAAGCCCATGAAGTTAGAGCAGTAGCGACGTCTCTCTCTTTTCAGAAGAATATGTCATTAAAGAAAATCATTGACACGACATATTGGAGGTGCAATTCAGTTTTTTGCATCTCACTATCTTAAAGAAGTTCGTGTGACCTACGAGAAATGTTTTTCTCTGGGACCTTTTGTATCGGCGGATAACTACTGGGCACGGGAGCAAACACCAATCCTTAATTTGTACATACCTTCTACTAGATATGTTCTAGATTTCTGCTGACAAAGAGGGCTCGGTGCTGCACTGGCTTCCAGTCACTGTTGTTCAGTAAGGAACTCTTGTGATATCTTTTAGGGGAGTATTAAAAATTTTTTTTTTGAGAATTTTTGTATGAATGAGTTTTTCGTTTCGAGTTATGGGTGTTGTTATGAGTTCGGGGATAACTCAGAACAATTCTATATACTAACATGGTGGTTAGGATCAGGTGGTCGGGATTGGTTATGCTCCTTCACAAGGGTGTGTTGTCATAGAAGTGGTCCAGTACCCATTGACAAAAGTCCTTTTAGGCTCTGCGAGTAAGCGGTTCTTATACCCATCGACAGACCACAAGAACTCTAGCCATAGATCTAATATCTCGCTAAAGTCTTGAGGTGATGCAGACTACCGGGCTACAGCCACGAAGTCTACCACCTATCAGGTAGGAACCAAGGTTTTTTCTTTTATACCTACAACATATGTTGTTTACCTGTCTATTCCAATATTAGCTGTCTCTGACCCTCCACCAAAGGGTGCCAATCAGCTATGTATATATCTGACAGGTAAGTTCATTGTATGAAAATGATATTGTTATAATACAATAAAGTTTCATACATACTTACCTGGCAGATATATACGATTTATGGCCCACCCAGCCTCCCCGCAGGAGACAGGTGGAAGAGAGAAAATATGATAGAAAACGGGAATGGTTCCTAGTCCTGCCGCCCAGGGCAGGGAGGTAGATCACCTGACCTACCGTAGCGAGTGGCGCGAAATTTGAATTTCTGTCGGGGACGACGGAGTCTTAGCTATGTCTATATATTGCCAGGTAAGTATGTATGAAACTTTTATTGTATTTAACAATATCATTTTTATTATTTATACTGTGCTAAACTATAAAGGATTTTTATCATAGCATGCGTTTTTTAAAAGCGTCGTTAACTCGGAGCATCGGAAGCGTCAGCGTCGTAACCTCGGAACAAGCGTCGTAACCCAGGACGGATTTTCCATTGAATATTTAAGAAAAAGCGTCGTAACCTCGGAACGTCGTAAGCCGGAACCGTCGTAAGCGGGGACCGCCTGTATTGTTAGGATAAAAGTACATATCCCAACTTTTGGAGATATGAGAAGGAATAAATCCCTCTTTTTTCTGTCCTCATGAGGCCTAATTAGGCCTCTCTCTCTCACTCGCTTGAATTTTGTTTTAGTGACTATGTATCCTATATCATTTATACATGTGTACTACTTGTAAGATGTAACTAACCTTTTATCTGAGAGTAGCGTGTTAGGTTCACATGGAAATATTGGAATAAAATTCTAAATTTCTAGTGTTGAAGAGAGGCTGCAATATTCCCCCTCTTTTCAAAATGCCTTATCAAGAACTTTCATAGGCTTGTCTAATGGTACAATGTAACATAGGCTCAATCCTTATACACGCTGGTTCACGGTCACCAAACCTGGATAGGGCCTCAGTTTCAAATATGTTTTATTCAAAGGTAGTAGATTCAAGGTAGTTAATACGTTATTATAGCCAGTTCGATGTACCATATTGTATGACATAGGCTAGCCTATGCACATCTATTTCGTGGCCCCAGCCGATAGCGAAGTTTCACAGTGATCCACGGGGTAACAAGGCTACGTTACCAGTTAATGACCATCTTGTCCAGGGAAGCCAGTTGGCATCTAGATTCCCCAACTTTAATACCATTTTTGAATGGATTTAATTGGTCATAGGTATCTTTCCTTGTTGGTAACTAGCCACATCGTCTTTCAGACGATTGTCTCCCTATTGGTCAACGATACTCGTAATTGGCAAGTGGGCCATGGGTAATCGCGTCTATGGCCAGTCCTTAACGGGCCGCCATTTGCGAATCAACCCTTTCCCCCTCCCCCTCATCTCCCCTCCATCCTCCCTTATAGCCCCACCCCTCCTTCCCCGCTACTGCTCAGGGGAGACAAGGGACAGGGCCGAAGGGTAGGTAATACGATAGTATTTACTTAACAGGAGCTCCGCTACCGGAGCTCCACCGGTGGAGAATTCCGTTGGCTTAGGGAGATCGTATTAGGGAAGTTATTTCTAATTTTCATATCTTATAAATAAGAGTTGTTGTTCATCTCTTATTCAAACTCCGGTGGTGCCTATGTTGGCTGGGAGACACCTCCCCTCGAAGGGCTCCTCGGTTAATTGATGTGGTACTCGTTCTCGGCTCCGTCCCTGATTACTCCGGTGGTCTAAACCCGACCGGAGATTCATTGTATTGAAGCTACATTTTTTGGGAACATATTTTATTTGCTACCTTGTCATTGTTTGTATCTCATATTCATTGTTTGTATCTCATATCAAATTGCTCCGGTGTCCACCGGACCTCCGGTGTACATGGGAAAAATAGAGCTTCCTTGATCTTCTCAGAATTACATGTATATATATGAGATACAGTACACTCTCTCCTAATAACTGTGGTGGCTAGCTCCGGCAAGCCTTTCCACAAGCATGTCATGCTAAGACAACTTGCATGCCCCATTAGACTTAAGTTTAGATAAGTATCTCCCCTAAGGAGAATATGTACTTATTGAAAATATAATATTACAGAAACCCCGCTGTGCCTTCCAAGGGTGCCCAGCTTACTTCAGCGATCCGGTGGGCCATGACGTCTGCCGGTCGCACGCCCATTGTGGCATTTCCTTTGTGATTGAAGAAGGCCAGACCCCTTACATGGTCTGGTTTCCAGAGTCCTGCTCCCTTTGCTTTGAGAGCGCATCAGTGGCGTGGTTGGTTTGGTGTTTGCTTCTCACCTCGGTGGTCGCGGGTTCAATTCTCGGCCATTTCATTGAGGAGTGAGAGATGTGTATTTCTGGTGATAGAAGTTCACTCTCGACGTGGTTCGGAAGTCACGTAAAGCCGTTGGTTCCGTTGCTGAATAACCACTGGTTCCATGCAACGTAAAAACACCATACAAACAAAACCTTTGCTTTGAGCTGGTCTCAGTACTTTTGAATGAAGAGGTAAGCTTTAAAGCCACATTTACATGTGCATGGTTTCTAGATAAGTTTATATTGTCACAGACCTAGTTTAGGACCTAGCCAATAAAACTCAAAAATACCACCCCATTTCAGGCGGAGGTCTATTCCTTCACCTTGGGAAGGATATAGGTCAGTCCGACCCAAGGTTAAGCCCTTAAAGGCATCGAAGCCATCATCTAAGGCTTCGAAATCAACTCCGTTGGCAGCGACAGCGTTGTCACCGGCCTCTAGGCCCTCGACTCCATCAGATTCGTCGCTTGCTGCCAAGGTTCCTCCTCCTACCAAAGGACAGAGGAGTAAGTCCGCTAAAACAAAGGCGACGGAGCTTGATCATCAAACTGACCTGGCGGACAAGCTTTTGTCCAAAGTCAGAGACGCGGTGGACGAGAGGCTGGATCAGAGAATGTATTCTCTAACGCTGGCCTCCGCTCTGGACACTCAGACCGTGTCAGAGATCGTGGCGGAGCAGCTCAGGCCAATTAAAGATATGATTGCAGGCCTGCTCCACTCCGGAACTCCAGCGGCTCCGCCGACAGTTCCAGATTCCTCAAAACTACCGCCGTTCGACAAGAACAATCCTTGGCGGTGTGCCCTCCATGCTCCTTACCTGGATGGCACTTTAACCATTGAGGGACTGGGTACTCGTCCGTTGTCGGATCTCGAGTTTCACCCAAAAGATCTCCAGTTCCCCTTCAATGGATTTGTACGGCTCATGGAGAATGCGTTGGCCAGGATGGATAAAGTTCTCAAGGAAACAGTTATTTTTCCAAAGGAACAAGCCCAAGCTGTCTGGGCTCGCACATTGACCGACTGGGGATGTGCCAATACTAATTGACACCACACAAGGGGTCGTATAACTATTTTTACGACACCCAAGAAGTTACTTCTCCGTTTACGGGACAAGATCCGCGGAGCTAACACTCCAAGCGGCATATGAAGATCTCCCTATGCCAATCCCTCAAAGGAAAAACGGATGCTACCTCCCTCCTCATACCAGCCACTAGGGAATTCTGGCATGATGCTCCGTCGACCTTTACGGTCGGGAAGTTAGACCCGGACTGTGCCTCTACTCTGTTTTCAGACAGACTTCCTAGACTGCCTGAAAACTTGCTGAAAGCGGAGTTTGAGGCAAGATAGAGGTTGGCTAGGTCCATCAACGCTGTGACATCACTGGAGTTGGTGGCCTCCATCTATAGGGAAGAACAGATCTTCAAGGTACTAACAAAAAGTTTATTGCAGACTTTTCAGTTGGACCTTCACGAATTTACTGCAGCCAGGAGATCCTGCAGGAAATATGTGTTGGCTGAGGCATCTATTAGGCATGAGCCTAATAGATTGATTAAAGCTTCATTCTGGGGAAAGAATCTTTTTCCCCAGGAGGAAGTAGATAAGGTGCTACAGGAGGCCGCTAGGGCAAACCAGAGCCTCCGAGTTCGTTGGGGACTTCCATCAAAGCGGAAGTTCGAACCAACGACAAAGCACCAAAAGCCAAAGAAGAAGCAGAAGCACTATGCTCCGTACAAAGCTTCTCAAGGCCAGCAACGCCAACAGTCTATCCCTCTAGCCCAGGCGTCGAGACCCTCGACGTCCAAAGCACCTCCACCGCAACAGTTTGTGTTAGTACCAGCTCCACAGAGCACGCAATCAACGACTGTGGCAACCTGGATGTCTTCTCCGGCATTTAACCTGGCTTACGAAGCCACCGGAGCATTTCGGGGTTATGCTAGGCAATCCGGTGGTAGCAGAGCTAGAGGTCAGTTCCGCCAGCGGGGCGGACCTAGAGCTAGAGGTGCAAGGGGAGGCAGAGGATATAAACCAACGCATAACCAGTGAGAAGAACCGGGTAGGAGGGAGACTATACCGATTCCGAGATCAATGGACCTTCAGCCCTTGGGCACACAGTATTGTTTCCAAAGGGCTGGGTTGGAGGTGGATAAAGGGGTCTCCACCTCCGACGGTGAACTTCTTTCAGACACCCAAACCAGATCTCAAAGAATACACCAAAGATCTCCTGCAGAAAAAGGCTATAAAGAGAGTAGAAAGCCTGAAATTCCAGGGACGTCTGTTTACTGTTCCAAAGGAGAATTCTTCCAAAATGAGAGTAGTAATTCTGGACTTGTCCAAACTGAATTCTTACATTCTTTGCGACAAGTTCCATATGCTGACTGTCTCTCAAGTGCGGACCTTACTTCCCCGTAGGGCCGTCACCACCTCTATAGAACTTACAGACGCCTATTATCATGTTCCAATAGCAAGAAACTTCTCTCCCTACCTAGGCTTCCGCCTAGGCACAAAATCCTATGCATTCAAGGTGATGCCTTTCGGCCTCAACATTGCACTCAGGATATTTACGAAACTAGGAGAGACAGTATTGCAACAACTCAGGAACCAAGGAATAATGCTGGTAGCGTACCTAGACGATTGGCTCATTTGGGCGAGCACAGTAGAAGAATGTCGCAGAGCAATGTCTGCAAAGTCTAGGCTTTCAGTTGAATCTGAAGAAATCCTGACTGCAACCAGCAACCCAGTTCGAATGGCTGGGTATTCATTGGGACCTGCAGGATCACAAGCTATCCCTCCCAACCAAGGTCAAGGAGATAGCATCAGTGACAAAACATTTCATCAGGAACATAAAGATATCACGGCGATCTTTAGAAAGAATCCTCGGCTTACTCCAGTTTGCCTCGGTAACAGACATTTTATTAAAAGCCAAACTCAAAGACATCAATCGTGTTTGGAGGAAGAGAGCAAAGATACATTTAAGAGACAAAGTCTCAACAATTCCCCCTGTACTGGTAAAGAGACTGCTTCCTTGGACGAAATCCAAGAACCTTGCCAAAGTAGTTCCTATGCAATTTCCCCCTCCACAAGTGACGATTCATACAGACGCATCACTCAGTGGTTGGGGGGGATACTCCCAACACCAAATGTTCCAAGGGACCTGGTCCCTCAGTATGAAACATTTCCATATAAATGTGTTGGAAGCGATGGCAGTACAGTATTCCTAACCTTGAAGCGATTGTCCCCTCACAAGAAAAGTCATGTGAGGATAGTCTCAGACAACGCAGCGGTAGTCCACTGCATAAACAGAGGGGGATCCAAGTCACCCAAACTGAGTCATGTTCTAGTAGCAATTTTTACCTTGGCAGCAAAATGAAATTGGTTCCTGTCAGCAACACATCTGGCTGGAGTGAGAAATGTTATAGCGGACGCTTTATCCAGGACCAAATCGGTAGAGTCGGAATGGTCCCTAGACATGACTTCGTTTCGGTGGATATCCAGACTGGTTCCAGATCTCCAGGTGGATCTGTTTGCAACAAGCACCAATCACAAACTTCCTTGTTATATAGCCCCCAACCTGGACCCTCAGGCTTATGCCATAGACGCATGAGCACTAGACTGGACCTCTGGCAGAAGATTTATCTGTTCCCTCCAGTGAATCTCCTGATGAGGGTACGACACAAACTACGTTCCTTCAAAGGACAAGTAGCTCTGGTAACACCCAACTGGCCCAAAACCAACTGGTTTCCGCTCCCGATAGAGCTGAAACTCCATCCCAGACGGATCCCACATCCAAAGTTGACACAAGTGGTTCAAACACAGACTGTGTCAGCTTCCTCAGGAATACTACAAACCCTAACTTTGTGGACTTCATGAAGTTTGCAGCTCATAGAGATGCAAATATTGATCCGGATAATGTCATATTCATAGAATCTGACAAGAGGGGTTCAACGCTTAGGCAATACGATTCGGCTGTTAAGAAATTGGGCAGACAGGCTCTTCCATGTTTGGGGGAGATTTATGCTAGACCTCTTTGTGACCTGGTTCAACAGGAAACTAGAGGTATTATGTTCAGTGGTTCTGTATCCTCTGGTGTTAGCGGAGGACGTATTCCAACATCCCTGGGACAACCTGGAGGTGTATGCCTTCCCTCTGTTTTGTTTGATCTGTCAAGTCCTGAACAGGCTGATGAGTTTGCAGTCTCAGGATGACATCAGTAGCATGACATCAGTAGCTCCTCTGTGGCCGCAGGCGGAATAGTTTCTGGATCTGCTGTCGTTGTTGTCGGAGGTGCTAAGGGGGATTCCCCCATGGCAGCATATTCTTTGTCAGCCGCACGTAGAAAGATTCCACCAGTCAGTAGAATCCCTGTCTCTTCACAGTTGGAGGCTATCAAGTACCTCCTCCAAGTGAGAGGCTTTTCTCAGAAGACAATAGGACATATGTCCAGCAATCTCAGGAAATCTACCTCTGCCGTTTACAAAGGTAAATGGGTGATCTGCTGTAGTTGGTGTCGTAAACAGGGTTTTTCTCCACTCAGAACCTCTATTCAGCGCATAGCAGACTTTTTGGTCTTCCTCAGGGATGAGAAAGGCTTGTATGTTTTTGCCATTAGAGGCTACAGGGTGGCCCTGAGTTTAGTGTTACGTCTTAGAGGTATTGACATCTCCTCATCCTGGGAATTCTTCTTGCTGTTTAAGGGGTTTGAGCAGTTGTGTTCTCCAAGGGAGCTCAACCCTCCAATGTGGGATGTTTCCTTGGTCCCGAGGAGTTTAACTAAAGCTCCTTATGAGCCTTTACGTCGTTCATCAGACAGGAACTTGACAATCAAAACGGTTTTCCTCCTGGCCTTGGCTTCTTTTGAAGAGAGTGTGGGAGGCTTCATGGCCTAGCTATGATGTGAAGCACACCAGGGGTTGGGGGAGGGTGTCGTGTCCTTCGAATTTATCCCGGGAAATTGTGGCTAAGACCCAGAATCCCTCGGTGCAGGAAGATAGGTTTGCCTCCTTTTCCATTCCATCTCTGGATGACTTTGTGGGCAGTGATTCTCAAGAGCTCTTGTTGTGTCCTGTCAGGGCTCTACGTTGCTATCTTATCCCTTAAATGCCTAAGGGGTATAATAAAAATGGTCTCCTGTATGCCGAGGGGGTCTCGGAGTGAGCGCCGAAGCAGAAAAAATATTTTTGTCAAAAAGTCACAGCGCGCTTAGTTTTCATTTTTGGCTCCTTTTTTTGTCATTTCCTGAAGTTTAGTATGCAACCATCAGAAATAAAAAAAAATTATCATTATCATATATAAATAATGCGATATATGATAGCGCGAAAACAAAATTTCATATATAATTGTATTCAAATCGCGCTGTGAGCAAAACAGTTAAAGCTAACAAGTTCATTTTTTGCGTTGCATTGTACACTAAATTGCGATCATATTGGTATATAACACATTGTAAAACGATCAAAGCAACACAGAGAAAATATTATCACAAAATGATGCATGAATTCGTAACGTGCGGACGTAAAAAAATGTTTTTTTAAAAAATTCACCATAAATCTAAATATTTTTCTAGAGACTTCCAATTTGTTTCAAAATGAAGATAAATGATTGAATATTACTATACTGTAAGAGTTTTAGCTTACAATTGCAGTTTTCGACCATTTCGGACAAGTTAAAGTTGACCGAATGTTGAATTTTTATTTTATATTTTTTTTATATGCAAATATTTCGAAAATGAGAAAAGCTACAACCTTCAATTATTTATTGTTGTATTCTGCATAAAATTGCGCACATTTTCATATATAAAACTCTATGAAATGGAGCAAATATTCCGAGAATGCGACGTACGCATTTCGGAGATTTGCGGCGGAGAATCCTCGCGCAGAGGGAAGGAAAGTTTTTTTATAAATTCATCATAAATCTAAATATTGTGCTAGAGACTTCAAAGTTGTTTCAAAATTAAGATAAATGACTGAATATTACTAGACTGTAAGAGTTTTAGCTTACAATTGCGTTTGTCAACCATTTCGGTAGAGTCAAAGTTGACCGAACGTGTTTTTTTTCTATTTATCGTGATTTATATGCAAATATTTCGAAAATGAGAAAAGCTACAACCTTCAATTATTTTTGGTTGTATTCTACATGAAATTGCGCACATTTTCATATATAAAACTTTATGTAACGGCTAATGTAAAATGGTGCAAACATTACGACAATCGCACGTATGATTTTTTCGGAAGAGTTACTGCGTGGACGTACGGAAATTTTTTTTTTTTTTCATAAATTGTGCTAGAGACTTCCAATTTGTTGCAAAATGAAGGTAAATGATTTAATATTACTAGAATATAAGAGTTTTAGCTTACAATTGCGTTTTTCGACCATTTCGGTAGAGTCAAAGTTGACCGAAGGTTGAAATTTTGGCACTTATTGTTATTTATATGAAAATATTTCAAAACTGATAAAAGCTACTACCATGGGTTGTTTTTAGTTGTATTGTGCATAAAATTGCGCACATTTCCATATATAAAACTTTATGTAACGGCTAATTTAAAATGGTGCAAACATTACGACAATCGCACGTATGATTTTTTTGGAAGAGTTACCGCGCGGACGTAAGTAAAAAGTTTTTTCATAAATTCACCATAAATCGAAATATTGTGCTAGAGACTTCCAATTTGTTGCAAAATGAAGGTAAATGATTGAATATTACTAAAATATAAGAGTTTTAGCTTACAATTGCGTTCTTCGACCATTTCGGTAGAGTCAAAGTTGACCAAAGGTTGAAATTTTGGCACTTATTGTTATTTATATGAAAATATTTCAAAACTGATAAAAGCTACAATCATAAGTATTTTTTTGTTGTCTTCTACAAGAAAATGTGCACATTTTCATATATAATACTCCATGTAACAGCTAATTTAAAATGGTGCAAAAATTATGTCAAAGTTACGAAATAATTTCTGAGATGCGTCACTGATACTTTTTAGTGCGATAAGAAAGAAATTCGCGCTTGCGCGCCTGTGTAACGATTGTAAACAAAACAACACCTTGATCCATGAACTCCCAACATCCCCCAAGGCGCATGATTCAAAAGTTTTCGGCTGGTAGGCCTATAAGTATTTTTCCGCAAATTAAAAAAAAACTTTTCTATGTCGACGTAAAATACGTCCAATCGGCACCCGACAGACAATTTATCTCAACGTAAAATATGTCCAATAGGCGTTTAAGCGGGTTTAGACTGACACAACATTTTTGGCCAGGTTGCCGTAGGTTTTTTGTTAACACGGTGGTATGAAGAAAGAGGTGTCCAAGAATACAATCACTTTTTGGTTATGTGAAGCTATCAGACAGGCATATATGATTCTTGATGACTCCACCGCCATGTCTGTGCAGGCTAGAGCACATGACATCAGGGGTATTGGTCCCTCTCTGGCTTTCAAGAAAAATTTGACTTCATAGAGTTTTGAGCGCTGGCACTTGGTTACGTCAGTCCAGGTTCACCTCTTTTTATCGTAAGGATGTTGCTCACAGATCTATGGACACTTTTTCCTTAGGGTCTGTGGTGGCTGCCCAACAGATCGTTGTCCTTAACTGGGCACGTTTGTATCTTACCTAGGATGATTGTGTGGAAGAGAGAATGAGTGAGTTGGCTGGTCTCTTTCTTTCTCTTGTTTCTTTCCTTCTTCCTACAGATGGGTTGAGGAATAGGCACGTCATATGCTGGACTGGTCTTATACAGGTGAGTAAGGTAGTTATACTGATAGTTTGGTTGCTTTGTTTTCAAATAGTCAAACCCTCTACATATTCAGTAGCATATACTCCGCTCTCTAGCAAGGGGGAGTGAGGAGTAATAATAAACCTTGATGTATCAGTTTGTTATTAAACAGTCAAAGTTTCTCTTTAGTTCCCTACTGCAGTGAATCTTCCCATATATCATTGTACGTAACCCAGTGGCTGAGTTGTTGGATATCAGTTTATCTAGCTTCTCATGGGCATCAGTCCCTCTCGAGTAGATATTTCTTTTGGAGTTGGAGTGGTGGGTAGGCCCCCAGCTGGTTTAGGATGTCTGTACCTCTCACCAAGTATAAGTCTATCCTGTTGTTAAGACTGAAGGTTTGTTCACGTGTGAACAAATGACAAATTTTTAAAGACAATTAGTATTTTTCATAGCTACAAACCTGAGGTCTTAATGTTTTACTGCCCATCTCTAGCCACTCCTCTGTCCTCTTATGACATCCTGGGTTGGGAAAGACTAAATGCGGTAGCATGGGTGCGCGGTCTTTGACCAGTTTTCACCCGATATACACATGCATTGCCAGATCTCACAAGATTCGTAGCTTTTTCATTTCCAGTTTTTAACTGGATCCAGCTAGGTGCTAGAAAATTATCCTATTGTTCAGACCTCAGGTTTGTAGCTATGAAAAATACAAATTGTCTTAGAAAATTTGTCATTTCCTTACCAAATTCTAGTGGTTGGCTTGCTTACTGGGATGGGCATTTGGTATGTGTAGATGAGAATAACTGGGTTATGGAGTGGAATCTGCAGGTGCTTATGAGTCTGGAATGATAAAGATAAAAATGATAGAGTATGTATCATCAACTACCGCACACAGTATTATTTACTGTATGAAATACAATTTTAAAAAATTAAGAATTCCTTTACCTGATGGAGTTGGCGAGGTGATAGGGTCAGCTACTTTGGGCTCTGAGGAGGCTACATCTGGATCTGGAATTGATAACAATTATGTAAAGATACAGCACATAAGGTGGATTTACATAGTGTACATAGACATTCTATAACATGTATATAACAATTTATAAAACATTTAAAAAAATTGTTAAGGATTCCTTACCTGATAAATAGGTATATGTGCTGGGTGAGAAATCAAAACCATGAAAAGGCTCAGGGTCATCTGGGTCATCATCACTATCAAAGGGTTCTGGAATGATACATAAAGAAAAAGATTAGGTTATGCAACAGCAAACACATTAATACATAGTAATGTACAAACAATTTATGGCATGAAAAAGATAGAAATGAAATTCCCTACCTACTGGAGCTGGATGGCTGCTACAGAGGGTTCAGGTCCAGGGGGATCTGGATTGGGCTTCACTTCTGCAATAAATACAAATGATGAAAATGATTCAAGTTACAATACACTTACAGTTTTATTTAAAAATTTACAATTAATACATATGTAACACATTTTATATTACAGCATGTAAACAAAATATTAAAAAAGTTCAGAATTCCTCACCAAGACTAGGAGTGGGAGGAGGTGCAAGAGACTTCTTCTTGAAGAAACTGTCAAACCTAGACTGTACACTTTTCTTCGTCTGCTTCTCCTTCAGTGTCTCTGTAAAAAGTTACCAAATTCAGGATCCATCTCAAAATCCTGTCAAACCTACCAATGTTAGGGTCTTCTCCCTGAAAAGAAGCCAAAGCTCTCTCCAGATGAGTAAAACTCTCTGACAAGCCTTTGATAGTTAATGCCCGGGGTTTTGGGTCTGGTACCTCTAAGTCTTCCTCAATCATTTGCTGCTCCAGCTCAATGAGGTCCTCTGATGACAACCCTTCTCCATGGCATGTCAGCAGCTCTGTGACATCCTCATCTTCCAAATCTAGTTTCAGCCTCTTGCTTAGCCCTAGGATTTTCCTCATCTGTCTCAACATCTTCTGCTTGGTAAAATCCTTCAAAACTGTGCACAAAGTGGTCGTCTTCACCCCCTCCCAAGCACTTGCAATATCCCTGACTGCATCTGTGATGATGCAGCCCTTCCAAAACTGCTTCAAAGTCAACTCCTTGTTACCTTCGATAGCACTCAAAGCAGAGCGTATTGTCTTTCTATGGTAGTATGCCTTGAAGTTAGCGATCACTCCCTGGTCCATCAGCTGTATGAGCGACATTGTATTCAGTGGAAGGTACACCACCTTCACATAAGGATGCATATTGCTCAAATTTGAAGGATGACCAGGGGCATTGTCTAAAACAAGAAGAACCTTAAAAGGCAAACCTTTCGAGGTACAATACCATTCCACTGCTGGTTCCAAGTGGTCATTGAACCAATCTTCGAAGACCATCAAGGTAACCCAAGCCTTCTTGTTAGACTTCCAAGTGACTGAGTTGACTCTTGAAAATGCCCTTGAAAGCCCTGGGATTCTCTGCCAAATACACTAGCAAGGGTTTAAGTTTCAGGTCTCTGCTAGCATCGGCCCCAAAGAGTAAAGTCATTTGCTCCTTACAAGCTTTATGGTTTGGTGCTGACTTCTCCTCCTTGGAAAGGTACTTACGGTTGGGCATCCTCTTCCAAAATAACCGTCTCTTCTACATTAAATACTTGGTCAGCAGTATAACCACCTTCCCTAATTATTTCAGCCTAACCACTAGGAAAACTTTTTGCTGCTTCACTATCAGCGCTAGCAGCCTCACCTTGCAGCTTCACATTGTGCAAATTCGCACAAGCCTTAAAACAGTTAAGTCAACCTCTGCTTGCGGAAAATTCTCCACTGGCACTGCCTTCCCCATGTTTTTTCACTACTGCTGCATGCAGCTCTCTAGCCTCTTCTTGAATCACATTTAGACTCACTGGAACACGTCGCTGATTCTGGTCTTCCAGCCAGATCAACAATAACTTCTCCATCTCAACCATGCTCTGGCTACGTTGCTTCACATTAATAACCGTTGCCTTCATTGGTGCAGCATCTTTAACATATTTAAGAATAAATTCCTTGTCCTTTACTGTGGTTACCACCATCGTCCTGCTAAGCCACAAAGCACGACCTATCTCGGTGCTGGTTTCTCCTTTATCAGAACGTATAATGAGATCGTACCTCCAAGGTGATCACTTTCCTCTTCTTCGATGAACTATCATCAGATAAAGTACTCTGCCGTTTTGGAGCTGTAGTAAAGGCAAGGAATATGCAAAATATGCAACAAAGTAGCGAGATTCAACCTAGCGAAACGAAGGCAACCACATGAGTGAAGTGGCATTGTTTGGTATTGTTACACACCCCAGCATCCTTAACCAAGCTAGGTCATTGTCCAGTCAGATTATATATGCTGTTAATAGCATAAATTATATGACCCCTCCGCTCAGAAACTAGTTCAGTGTATGGTGCGTCATAAAAAGCATAGAAAAACATTGTTAACTCAGAATTTTGTGTTGTAATCTAACCAGAAACTTGGTGTTTTATTGATACTGTAAACAGGAAAGGTTTTTTTATATACGTACATAGTATGTGTTTTTGAAAGCCATCGTAAACTTGGAACGTCATAAGCCACTACCCCTCTGCTCAGAAAATAGTTCCATGTATGATACTACATAAAAAGCGTCGGAAAAACAGCATAACCTCAAAATTTGTGTTGTAATCTAACCAGAGGCAACTTAGTTTTTTATGAATACTGTACTAAACTAAACTAGAAAGGATTTTTATTATAGTATGCATTTTTGAAAAACGTTGTGAACTTGGAACCATCATAAGCTGGCAGCGTCGTAAACTGGGGAAAACTGTCGTAACCCAGCTTGGATTTTTGAATGAATATATCAGAAAAACCGCCATAAACTCAAATTGTCGGAAGCCAGGTACTGCCTGTATATATGCAAAGTTAATACATATAGCTATTTATATTTTTTCATACTAAAACAGCTAGTTGTCAACTTACGACCACAATGGGTTACAACCAACCGGTCCTACGACGTTTTGGATGTAAGTTGGGCCGTGTTAATTTACAGTCAGAATATTATACTAATAGCCTAGTCTACACTAGGGTAATCATTATCATCTTTACATACAGGGTAGCGAAGCCTACACTTTACGTACAGTATACTTTATAGTACATATATGGCATAGTAATTATTAATTTCAGCTAATTCTCTAGGTTCAATGCTCATTTTCTTATGATAATTCAGTACAAAGAGAAATTAAATAACATTAACAAGTTAGCCTCGCGTATACGATGATGATGATATCATGGTACATATATCATATACATTCGAATACATAGCCTAGCCTACAGTATACTGTATACATACTACATATACTATATAATTTAGTAATTTATTAATATAAGCCAATTTTGGAGGTTCAGTTAATTCTGAATATGATATATCAGTAGGAAAAAAAAATTGGACATGAAACAGGAATCAGATTCGGACCGACATTGGCATAACTGAGCGATCAATGTTTTGGTTTGGAAATCAGCTGATGGTGAATACAGGTTATTTTGCCGTATTTAACTCAATTCGAAGCAAATTGCCTTGCTTCTAGTTAGCATAAAATATCTAGAGACTTTACTTATATGAGACGGTAATTTGTCAGTATATGACATATTTTAAAGTTAAAATATAAATTTAGTATGTCTTGTGAACTAAATTATTTTTTTAACAGATTGCGTTGTGGGCATGTTTATTGTGTAAAGATATTACGTGATTCCGTTCGCTATTTTCACTTGATTTCATCCTAGTACGAGCTTTACCGTTATGTTACTTATCTTTTATTGGTGTGAAAACAACAGTAAAATGTGTTCTTTCAAGACCTGAAGTTTTGATTAAAATGATTCTCTCTCAATTTCTTATATGGTTGTGTTTGATGGCATAAGGTTACTGGAGTTATATCCTTGTTGCCAATGCACGATAATAGTCATTAGCAGCTCGAAAAGTGAGCTGCATGTGTGGAGAGGCGGGAGATGGGGAAAAAATGTTGTATGTTCAGCTGGACACCACTCTTTCTTGCTCACGTCGCTTTCCAGTCGTAGTTGTGGGTGGTCGTAAAGTTGATCAGTCGTAACTTGCATAGGTCGTAAGTCGACAACTAGCTATACTAGCACTGTTACAGTATTTCATAGAGTATGCATTTTATTAATACTATGTGTTTTTTCATACTAAAACCCTTCAAGTCACCAAAAAGGTTTTTAGCCTTTTTCTGAATCAGTATGAGGGTAATCGGTACAGAACCTTGTCTCAGGTGTTCCATCCCGATGCCCAGAAATTTTTCTATTACTTCTACCACCCTCCCTTCTTTTCTTATAGTGGTTGACTCCATTGGCACAGCGCTTTTCATGTGCTCCCTAGTTTTACCTTTGTTCTTCAAAATTGTGCTAATGATCGAGCGATTCATTTTATAATGCCATGCTACATTAACCATTTTTTCATCACTCTCTAACTTCTTTATTATATCAACCTTGGTTTCCATTAAGATGGCTTGCCACGTTTTAACACTACCATTTTCATCAGTGGCCTTGTGCTTGTCATTGGCCATGCTATATTAATGGATGCGTTATAGTAAATATTTCATGATAAAAATGCATGAATCATCACACGGGAGATGGAATCTTAGCACTAGCATAGATACGTACAAGGAAATTGGGATGTGTAGTAGTGCCAGCTTTGGTGCTGTCCAGACTGGGTAGTGGCAGAAATTATAACTAAGTCAAAGCAGGCCCTCACAACAAAATTTTGACATGCCGGTCACAGCCCAGAGTGTTTTGAACAAAAATTGAATTTATGAGCACGGATGCTTGTATCTTTGAAAGTTTGTAAATTGAAAGTTCGTAAGTTGAGGAGTGTCTGTTTAAGCATTTTTCTAGACTTATTGTTAGTCTAAATAATTATTTCATAAGTAAGATATAGAAAGTGCTGTAGGATTAGACTGATCAAAGAAGTTGGACGGTCATGTTTGAAGGGAGCAAAGGGGGTAGGAGTGCAAAGTGAAAAGCCAATACAGTGGTCCCCCAATATTCGCGGGGATGTGTACCAGACCCCTCCGTGAATAGTTAGAACCCGCAAATAGTTTGAACCCCTGTAAAAATGCTGAAAACAGCCTATTTTGTTAGTTAAAACTAGAAAAACCCACGAAAAATGTTTATACAGTGGTCCCCCCTGTATTCGCGGGGGATGCGTACCAGACCCCCCCCACGAATAGTTAGAATCCGCGAATGTTTGGAACCCCCTCTAAAAATACTCATAAAACTTAGCTATCCTTAACATGCAAACACCAAAGTATCCCTAAAAAGACCATCCTTCATCAAATATACATAAAACATCCTATTATGGTTCATATTAATCTTTGAAATTATTATTAATACTGTTTTAAAGGAAAATCTTACATTTATGGTTTATACATAATACATACGTATTATGTACGTACTGCATGACTTAGTTACGTATGTGAAAATAATTCAGTCCCCCCATAAGTATTCAGTCATGCATGTTTTCTTTCATACTGTTACTATTTGAGACATCCATTTTCTTTTTACAAGGGAAACAAATGTATGTGAAATCACAAGCGATAGAGAGAAAGAACAAAATTTTGTATGAACATTAAACAATTGTTTTACGCTAGTACAACATATGTAAACCGGGTACTCACCAGTGATGAATGTTGATTAAAGATGATGATGATGAATTAGCAGTGCAGTCCGATGAATGACGATGAAGATATGACTGCTCAGCTAAGCAGAGGAGTTACATATCCTCTGGGGCGCCTCTTCACCTTCAGGAGGCGCTTCGGGAGGCAGTGACTCAGGCGATTTGGGAGGCACTTCTTCAGGCGATTCAAGAGGCACTACTTCAGGCGATTTGGGAGGCTTTGGAGGGTCTTTCTTCGTTCGTGTGATGAACATTGTGATTGGCAACTGCTGCCGTTGCTTCTTCATGGTGGTGAGAGCTTGATTATAGGGCTCCAATGCTGTGTCTAGAATATAAGAAAACTTCAAGGAGCGCTCCATGTAAGGATCCCATGTTGCGACAAACTCCTGGAGGTCGTTTACCATTTTTTTAACTTGGGACAGGCGTTCCAAAGTCAGGCCCTCCTCCTCTCCCTCCTGATCCTCTCCTGAACCTGGAGTGTCTTCTTCCTCGCGGGCGGACTTCATCAGCTCTTCCAAGTCCTGGTCGGTAAGGGGGTCAGAGTGGGCATCAATGAGGGTGCCGACTTCTTCCTCGGTGATATCGTCAAAGCCCTCACCACCAAGAATTTTTGCCAACTGGACTGCCTTAATGGCTGAATGCTGGATTTCCTGGGGAGAAAAGCCTGTATAATTATGGACACAGTCTGGCCACAAACTTACTCCAGCAGGCATTCAGTGTCTCCTTCTTCATGTCCTTCAACGACCGGTCAATGACAGACAGACACGTGGCAATCGGGAATTTAGGCCAATAATCTTTCAGCGTAAATTCACTGTCACGGTCCATTGCATCAACAGGTGCTGGAGGGAGTTCCCGGTGTAGAGTGCCTTGAAGGCACGGATGACGCCCTGATCCATAGGCTGGAGGAGAGAGGTGGTGTTGGGAGGAAGGAACTCAAGCTGGACTCCTTTGGAATAAAGATCGAGAGGGTGGCCACCAGCGTTGTCCATTGTCAGCAAGACCTTGAAGTTGATGTCCAAATCGGCCAGGTATTGCCTTACTTGAGGAATGAAACTCTAGTGAAACCAGTACTCCGTCAGGACTTTGGTGATCCAGGCCTTGGGATTATGCATCCAGAAGACGGGCAGTAACGCCTTGTCTTGTTCTTGAGTGCCCTGGGATATGCAGCCCTTGTAAATGAGGCCTGGTTTCAAGCAATGAAAACCAGCTGCATTCTTCCCACACATCAGGAGGGTCACCCTGTCCTTTTGTGCCTTGAATCCAGAGGCTTTAGCTTCATCCTTCATAAGGTACGTCTGGACGGCATTTTCTTCCAGAACAGGCCAGTTTCGTCCATATGGAACTCCTGTTCTGGACGATATCCTTTCTCCTGGATTATTTTCATGAAGGCCTCTGGATATTTTGCGGCTGCCTCTTTGTCTGCAGATGCAGCTTCCCCATGTAGGGAAACAGACTTTAGATGGAACCTTTTCTGGAACCGGTGGAACCATCCTTTGCTAGCCTGAAATCCTTGGGGAGCTGAGGACGGTCCCGATTGTGGTTCTTCTTCTTCGTCTTCCTCTTCAGGAGCTGGTTCTCCAAAGCCCAAGAATTCCAACGTCCCTTCTTCATCACCTTCCAGTGCCTCCACATCTTCGGCTTCGGCTTCCTCTTCCTCACCACCTTGTGAAGCAGTAGGAGTTGATAGCTGCTGGTAGATCTGTCGTGCTTTTTGGCGTATGATGTTGGAGTCAAGGGGCATGTTCTTCTTCCTGCAGTCCTTTATCCAGAACGCGAGTGCAGATTCCATTTTCACGATGGTTTTGTCTCTCACTGTGGACACAGCCTTTGCGGTGCCATAGTATGTCATACTAACCACTTTTCTTATTTCATTTTCTTTTTCTTATATATCTAACTGTGCTCTCATTCACTTTGAAATGGTGGCCGACTGCAGCGTAACTTTTTTCCCTCCTTCAACATAACGAGAAGTTTCACCTTCTCGTCAAGCTTCATTACGGTCTTCTTTCTTTTAGCTTCTTGGCCAGAAGCCTTAGAAGGAGCAGGGTGCTTTTTAGGGGCCATTTTCAGTACGATGCATACAGATATTTGCTGATACGCACAAGAGCTTAGCGTTAACGTTCGCGTATACCCGCAGTGAGGCTGCTCGGGTACTAGATGCGCGATACCCACAATTCCATCTCCGCGAAATGGGGCCAGGCTTCAACCCATCAACACCAAGTGTACAACCAATGAGCGACAAGGAAAATGAATGCTGCTCCTGGATTGGCTGCTGTGCAGACTACAGCTAATAGCGTTTTAAATATCATTTCGTTTGGGTACTGCTCTAAGAAGGCGTCACGGCATCATAAGATTTGTTTATCTGCGGGAAGTTGGCTTGGGTACAGCATCTTTTAAGAAAACCCGACTTTGTTACCGACATTTTGCTGTGTTTACATGAAAGTATTACAGAACTGTAATATTTGAAAATTAATAAAGCTTTTTTTTCATCATAAAAATTTATTTTGTCACGAAAATATACTCATTATGTACGTATGAAAAATACACGTACAGTACGTACTGCGTGCCGCATGACAGAAAAATACGTACCCTGCTACAACTAAAATGTATATAATCATTGTCTTACGTACTTTAGATATGGTCTGCATACTTTTATTATCATCCTAAAATAATTTATGTACGTACGTACATACATATCATAATTAGAAATTATCTTAAAAAATTTCATAAAATGTACAGCCTGCATAATGCGTACCCAATTGACCCAATACGTATTTATGTAAGTTCAATGGCAGTGTTGCTAAACTAACGCATTTCACGCTAGATCTGGAGTTTTCAGATTTAATCTAGCACCATTGTTTTCCAATTTGCGCGGTCGCGCAATCTTAGAGATTTTTATGATTATCTAACATGAAATTTGGCGTGTTTATCGAAGGTAATGAACAAATTATTAATAATATATTAACACAGTGGTGCTTAAAAATCTGCCCTGACGCCAATTTTACAAAAACAACAACTGTCACGTGTGTGACACACCTTTGAATGTCTTTGAGACAAACCCTAAGGCTATAATTATAAGATTATAGGGGTTGTTTTTCATTTCCAGGTACTGCTTAAATCTCCTTCCTACATCCGCCCTGCCCTTGATCTCTCTCTTTTCTACATCTTACAGTTATCCAAGCGAGAGTTTTTTTATGGGATAACATAGGCCCTCCAATTGCTTTTTCATCTGGAAAATATTTATTTTGTATACAATTGCCTTTCTCGGCTGTGAAGTTGATGTCTATCCGCCGGGCTGTGAGATGACCAGGAATGACATGTAAGTCAGTGTCAAAGTACGTAACTCTACACTTCAGTCAGACCAAAACTTTGTTGCCATATCGTATTCAAGCAATACATATTCTGTTATTGTTTCCTATCTATCATTTTGTGTGTGTGAGAGAGAGAGAGAGAGAGAGAGAGAGAGAGAGAGAGAGAGAGAGAGAGAGAGAGAGAGAGAGAGAGAGAGGTTTCCACTATGGCATACGTATCTTGTTGAGAGAGAGAGAGAGAGAGAGAGAGAGAGAGAGAGAGAGAGAGAGATGGCTGTACGTATACGATTGTTTATTTTCTCAGTTGTCAAACTCACTCTGTATGCTTTATTTATTTCATATATCTTGCTCACCAACTTATACTTACGATATTTTTATTCAATTCATTACATTAAGATTTATAAGGAATGTCTAATAAACAGAATAACCATATCATTATGAAATGTCCTTGTACGAATAGTAAACACATAAAAATTTGCATCCGCGAATAGCCGGGGATGACTGCGAATAATTATGTATATGTTCCACAGAGAAACCCGCGAATGGGCGAGTCCTTCCGCGAATAATTTCTAGATAGGTTCCAAAGAAAAATCCGCGAATCAGTGAGTCCGCGAATCCGGAGAACGTGAATACGGGGAGTCCACTGTACTTGGTTTTTTTAATAGTTTTATCACAAAAAGTGCATTTTATGATGAAATTGATAAAAAAAACAGGAATTTCTGGATATTTCTCATAGAAAAATATACCGTGAATATTCGAATTTTCCACAAATAATGCAGGGAAACGTTCCCGAGAGAAATCCGTGAATCCGGAGAACGCAAATACGGGGGTCCACTATATGTACTAGTAATGCTGGTATGACCACAGAGAAACTGGAAAGACTTTTTAATTTTTTTTACAGTGTACGTATTTTTACATTTGAAAAGGCTTGCTAGTTTGAATCATACTGGAAAACATGGGGGAGAAGGAGTAGCTATGCATAAATGCAAACTACAAAAACTCTCACAATCTACTGTGTTTACTGATGCATTTAAGGTTTAAAATTAGTTTCTATTACGTATAATAGAATTTTCTTATTTGTAAGTTTGATAACATTTTCCCTTCATTTATCACTCCCTCCCCATTAATTAACTAACAAACTAGCTGGTGATCATTTTCACCTCTGAAATGGTAAACTAAGTAATTTGAAGTCTAAATTGTGGTGAACTAGATCATTTGAAGTCTATGTGGTAAACTAGGTAATTTGAAGTCTAAATTGTTTTAGCAGACCAACAAAGAGAAAGCCTTTACCAGTGAAGCAGTTAATAACTGAAACATAGTATTAGTATTTGTTTTTTATTCCAGGAACCACTTTGGTGATTATGTTGTGTTGGAAAACGTAGAAGAGGTGTGTGAGTCAGGTCATGTCCCATCACATATAAGATGTCCATCATATGCTAAAACAGGACATCCTCTAGATGGACCACGTGTACCTGAAGTGAAGGCAGAATGGCAGGTGGAAGCCATGAGAGATTCTTGCCATTTAGCCAGAAGTATTATGAATACTGTCGGAGAAACTATTCAGGTACTGTATTGCATCAATTAGTTCTGAAACTGAAATTATCTCTATGTCATGCACACAGTTAGCTTAAAGAAAAGAGTGCATTTAGGGGCCCAGGGATGCAATAAGGCCTCATATAATGAATGTTGCTACTCTGACCATAAAGTCAAAGGGACTTTTTCGAAATTTCACCTATTACTCTGGTTTGTTCGTACACAAATGCAAACCCTGTCTTTACATAGGTTTCAGCTTGTGGACACAAACTGGAACAGCTGTTTAACTTTCAAACAAGGTCACTAACTACTGACAGTAGTGGGAGAAGGGGGAAGCCCTGCCCACTTGTCAGTCTGCACTTCACTTTGGTTTCCGCTGCCATTTGCGATCTTTTGTTTTTATTTTTGTTGAAATATTTTTGTGTGATTGTTGTTTGTTTTATATATATACAAACTCTTCAATCACTTTAGCACTTTTGAATGGGAATCCGCTGATTTAGGCCTTATCCAGGGAAGGACAGACTGTGTACGCATTCGGTTTCTTTCTTCGTATTTATTATCATATGTTCAGTCTACAGTAATTAACGATCTAACCCGGATTCTTTTTCAGGTGTTGTGGAGGCTGAGGGCCATGAAGGGTTATGTGCCATTCTAGGCCTCTCAGGAGAGCTGAGTCGGTAACCTGCCTAACTGGGTCAATGTTACCGTCCCTGGTGGCCCGCCTACCCAGGCTGCTGGTACTGGGCCTAGTCTCTAGCTGGTGGTACCATGGTACTGTACCTCTGCTCCCATTGCTGAGTGCATGGGTGCAACCACTTCCTGAATAAGTGCAATTACTACCTGGGGCTCTTCAGACCCCCTGTTTACCAGTATCAGTGTAAGGGCTTTTGTTTTACACAATGCAGGATGGTGGGAAACGCCCACCCCCATGGAGGGGCGGGGGGGACAAGCCAGCCCAACTCAGTGCCGGTCCCAAGCCTGGGAAGAAGAAGAATGCAGGATGATGGGAACAAATTTAGAACTAAGTAAAACTCTGATTTCACATAAGTGACTTACCAAACAATTACATAGCTGTAAGCTTTCTTACCTGGCAGTCTAAAATTCAAATTTCCTGGTGCTGACGGCACTGTTATCGTTCATGTAGGTGATACAGGTCCCACCCACTTTTGGGATTCTCCAGTACTGCTGAGCTAACTACCATCAATTTGTTTTCTGCCGCTCATGGGGTAACACCTGTGGGATTTTGTTTGCAGTCAACTATCGTTGCCATTTTGGATTTAGTTCATTTGGTGATGTACAATTTCTTAGTTTTTTTTTGCTAATGAGCTGTTTTGTTAGCTTCCAGTCATCTAGGAATTAGCTTATCATGTTGGACTC
>NC_087200.1:152674674-152733205 GCF_015104395.2 Macrobrachium nipponense
TCTTTAGTGTAAATATGTGGACATCTCATATTATTTCCCTTATACTTAGTATTTTGTCATGCAACTTACCTGTCAGATATATATATAGCTGATAATTTCCGACACGACAGAATTTAAAACTTACGACACACGTAGTGGGAGTCAGGTGGTTAGTACCCATTCCCGCCGCTGGGAGGCGGGTATCAGGAACCATTCCCATTTTCTATTCATAATTTTTCTGTCGCCGGTGTTGTGAACATCTGTTTACAGCACCTCCGTCTGGATTTGGAAACTTTTGCTACTTGAGTATCCCTTTTGGTTCTTTTTTGGATTAAGTGATTGGATCGGTGGCTAGGCACACGTTATTAGTGGATTGATTTGATTTTGGTTTGGACTTTTCTTGGAATAATATGTCAGGGTCTAGTACAGCTAGCGCTAGGTTCTGCTCTAGAACTGATTTGTATGAGGTATGCTACTGAAAGCTTCAGTAGACCCACATACGGTATGTAAGAGTTGCAGGGAGCATGAATGTGTGTATGAAAGCCGTTGCAAGGAGTGCGAAAGACTAACAGATTCTGAGTGGAAGGCGTATGAGACCTATCTTAGGAAACTTGAAAAGGATAGGTTAAGGAGGTCTTCCTCCAGGAGTGTTTCAGGCGTGCAAGAAATTAATGTTTCTCCTGTTAACCCTCCTTCCTGTTAATGCTCCTAACCCTGTAGTTTTGCCTCCGGCCCGAAGCAGTGTCTGTAGAGAGTAATACTTTATTTCCTTAATATTGGAGTCGATTCGTAATCTAGAATCGAAGTGTTGGCTCTTGAGAGCAAAAGTGACGTGCAAAAAGTGCAGTGATACCCCTTGTGTAGTGGAGGGTGCGTCAGATCGGCCTCGTTTCGCCTCTAGGCCTTGGACCTCTGCTTGACTCCCAGGACCTGTAGGGAGCATGTCGAAAGCCGAAGGAGGGTTACAAGGAACCCCCACCGATCTGACGTGCCTTCGGCAGTTACTGATGAAATCCCCAGACTGCCAGGGAGCGTGCGCGTGCACGTCTCCTCAAGGAGTGTTTTTCGTCATCGGAGGCTTCATCCCCACGTAAAGGGTGGAGTTCTCAAGGTGCTTCACGTCCGCTGAAAAGGACGGCGCGTATGTTGACGCTTCACGTCCTAGTTCTCCGCTTTTGCGATCTTCACCTGACAGTGCGTTCGCTGCTTTTCCGCCGCAGAAAAGGCGTAGAGAGTCTTCGGACTTGGATTCAGTTAGCTCGTGCGAGCGATACAGTCGCTCCAGAGCTCGGGAAGAGGCCGTACCTGGGAGGAGGAGGGAGGCGTCCCCTCGCCGCTCTCCTGCTCACAGGATCAGTCCCTCCCCGGAGCAGGAAGATTCGCCAAACAAGAGGATGATTCAGTCACTGCAGCAGCAACTTCAGGACGCTCTTGCTGCTAGAGAGTCTCTTCCGCGTCGTAGGAAGGATGAGAAGCTTCCTGTGAAGAAGTCAAGACCCGCTCTTTCTCCGCTCGCTCTCTCCTCGCTCGCCTCTCTCTTCGTTCGAGTCTCCCTCTAGAGTTCGTTCTGCTCCCCAGCAGCTCTCTAGAGGAGTGAGAAGTTCGCTTCTCGCTCTCAGGATGAAATATCTCCCGCTCGCAACCCCTCGTTCGTATGTTCGCAAGCGAGTGGTGGACGCTGAGCGCGCTTCTGGTGCAAGTGGAGCGCGCTTCAGGTGCCGCCAAACGCGCACCTGTTGTTGATAAACATGCACAGTGAGCGGCAGCCGCTCGCTGACTGACGCTCGGCGCGCACCAGTGGAAGCCAAGCGTGCACTAAGAAGGACGCTCGGTGCGCGCCAGTGGACGCCAAGCGTGTGTTAGTAGATGTCGACGCGCGCACCTGCGGCGCCAAACGTGTGGATTCGGACGCCAAGCGCGCGCTGGTAGACACCAGTTCCTCACCAATGCAAGTTCAGGTGGATGAAGGACCCTTCCGTTCGTCGTTTTTCAAATTCAGAGTTTCCTCCTACTTCTCCAGTTTCTGAGGAAGGAGTTAGCGATGATTTAGTAGAAGCAGAGGAAGAACAGCAACCAGCTACTGTCTCATCGACTATAAAGTTTTGATGCGTCTTCTACAGTCGGAGTTCGGAGAAACTTTTCAACCGGAAGCCCCTCGTACTCCTCCTTCTCAATTTTCTTCTTTTAAGGCAACGAAGACATCGGGTTTCATTAAAATGAAGAAGTCGCTTTCCACGAAGCAAGCGTTCCGGAAAGTCCATGAGTGGATGGAGAAGAGGAAAGCGTCAGGAAAGTCTCTTTAGCTTTACCGCCTTCAAGACTCTGCGGTAAAGGAGGCATGTGGTATGAGACAGGAGAAGACATAGGCGTTAAACTACCAGCCTCTGCTCAAGGTGACTTCGGGAGGGCATCGTAGACGCCTCCAGAAGAGCCCTTCTGTCTTCATCAAAAGTCACTTGGACACTAACGAGTTCGACTTTCACCTAAAAGGCCTCTTCAGGACTACTAGAGGTCTTCAACTTTCTCGACTGGTGTCTTGGAGTTTTAGATGCCAGGTCAAGGAGTTCTGATACCATTAGTCTGGGGAGCTGTTCCAGCGTTCTTTCTTGTATGGACAAGGCCGTCAGGGATGGTTCTGAGGAGTTGGCTACGCACTTTAGCTCGGGATTCTCAAGAAGAGAGCGCTCTTTTGTAACTTCACGGCCAAATCCGTCTCTCCAACGCAAAAGGCGGACTTGCTTTTCGCTCCTTTCTCAGACCATCTCTTCCCCCAGGCTATGGTTAAGGACATAGCTTCAAGCCTTCAGGAAAAGGCAACGCAAGATCTTCTGGCTCAGTCTTCTAGAAGGCCAGCAGCTGCTTCATCTTCTGGAGCTTCGTTTGCCAAGAAAATCGAAGCCCTTTCGTGCTGGACCTTCCTCGAAAGCAGCCTCCCGAGGAAGAGGCTCTTCCAGAGGAAAAACCCCTGCTCCGTCAAAGAGTAGGAAGTGATTTGGAAGTCCTTCAGACGCCGGTAGGAGCAGGCTTCTGATGTCGTGAGGAAAGGGTACAGGATCCCGTTCTTGAAGTCACCCCCGCTATCCTCAACACCAAAGGATTTGTCTCCCTCTTATCGAGGAGAGAAGCAGAAAGTGCTTTTCGATCTGCTGGAACAAATGATCGAGAAGCAAGCGGTGGAACAGGTCTTCGACCTGGAATCGCCAGGGTGGTTTTACAACCGCCTGTTTTCCTGGTGCCGAAACATTCGGGGGGGTGGCGACCCGTCCTCGATGTCAGCAGCCTAAATCTCTTCGTGATAAAGAAGAAATTCAAGATGGAGACGACTCAATCGGTGCTGTCAGCTTTGAGACCGGGGGATTGGATGGTCTCACTAGACCTCCAAGACGCGTATGAAAGCCGTTGCAAGGAGTGCGAAAGACTAACAGATTCTGAGTGGAAGGCGTATGAGACCTATCTTAGGAAACTTGAAAAGGATAGGTTAAGGAGGTCTTCCTCCAGGAGTGTTTCAGGCGTGCAAGAAATTAATGTTTCTCCTGTTAACCCTCCTTCTGTTAATGCTCCTAACCCTGTAGTTTTGCCTCCCGGGCCCTGAAGCAGTGTCTGTAGAGAGTAATACTTTATCCTTAATATTGGAGTCGATTCGTAATCTAGAATCGAAAGTGTTGGCTCTTGAGAGCAAAAGTGACGTGCAAAAGTGCAGTGATACCCCTTGTGTAGTGGAGGGTGCGTCAGATCGGCTCGTTTCGCCTCTAGGCCTGGACCTCTGCTTGACTCCCAGGACCTGGGGAGGAGCATGTCGAAAGCCGAAGGAGGGTTACAAGGAACCCCACCGATCTGACGTGCCTTCGGCAGTTTCAATGGATGAAAAATCCCCATTACTGCCAGGGAGCGTGCGCGTGCACGTCTCCTCAAGGAGTGTTCGTCATCGGAGGCTTCATCCCCACGTAAAGGGTGGAGTTCTCAAGGTGCTTCACGTCCGCTGAAAAGGACGGCGCGTAATGTTGACGCTTCACGTCCTAGTTCTCCGCTTTTGCGATCTTCACCTGACAGTGCGTTCGCTGCTTTTCCGCCGCAGAAAAGGCGTAGAGAGTCTTCGGACTTGGATTCAGTTAGCTCGTGCGAGCGATACAGTCGCTCCAAGAGCTCGGGAAGAGCCGTACCTGGGAGGAGGCAGGGAGGCGTCCCCTCGCCGCTCTCCTGCTCACAGGATCATCCCTCCCCGGAGCAGGAAGATTCGCCAAACAAGAGGATGATTCAGTCACTGCAGCAGCACTTCAGGACGCTCTTGCTGCTAGAGAGTCTCTTCCGCGTCGTAGGAAGGATGAGAAGCTTCCTGTGAAGAAGTCAAGACCCGCTCTTTCTCCTCGCTCGCCTCTCTCTTCGTTCGAGTCTCCCTCTAGAGTTCGTTCTGCTCCCCAGCAGCTCTCTAGAGGAGGTGAGAAGTTCGCTTTCTCGCTCTCAGGATGAAATATCTCCCGCTCGCAAGTCTTCGTATGTTCGCGGAGTGGTGTGGACGCTGAGCGCGCTTCTGTGCAAGTGGAGCGCGCTTCAGGTGCCGCCAAACGCGCACCTGTGTGATAAACATGCACCAGTGAGCGGCAGCCGCTCGCTGACTGACGCTCGGCGCGCGCACCAGTGGAAGCCAAGCGTGCACTAGTGGACGCTCGGTGCGCGCCAGTGACGCCAAGCGTGTGTTAGTAGATGTCGAGCGCGCACCTGTCGGCGCCAAACGTGTGGATTCGGTACGCCAAGCGCGCGCTGGTAGACACCAGTTCCTCACCAATGCAAGTTCAGGTGGAGAAGGGACCCTTCCTGTTCGTCAGTTTTCTTCAGAGTTTCCTCCTACTTCTCCAGTTTCTGAGGAAGGAGTTAGCGATGATTTAGTAGAAGCAGAGGAAGAACAGCAACCAGCTACTGTCTCATCGGACTATAAAGTTTTGATGCGTCTTCTACAATCGGAGTTCGGAGAAACTTTTCAACCGAAGCCCCTCGTACTCCTCCTTCTCAATTTTCTTCTTTTAAGGCAACGAAGACATCGGGTTCATTAAAATGAAGAAGTCGCTTTCCACGAAGCAAGCGTTCCGGAAAGTCCATGAGTGGATGGAGAAGAGGAAAGCGTCAGGAAAGTCCTCTTTAGCTTTACCGCCTTCAAGACTCTGCGGCTAAAGGAGGCATGTGGTATGAGACAGGAGAAGACATAGGCGTTAAACTACCAGCCTCTGCTCAAGGTGACTTCGGGAGCATCGTAGACGCCTCCAGAAGAGCCCTTCTGTCTTCATCAAAAGTCACTTGGACCCATAACGAGTTCGACTTTCACCTAAAAGGCCTCTTCAGGACTCTAGAGGTCTTCAACTTTCTCGACTGGTGTCTTGGAGTTTTAGATGCCAGGTCAAGGAGTTCTGATACTATTAGTCTGGGGGAGCTGTCCAGCGTTCTTTCTTGTATGGACAAGGCCGTCAGGGATGGTTCTGAGGAGTTGGCTACGCACTTTAGCTCGGGGATTCTCAAGAAGAGAGCGCTCTTTTGTAACTTCACGGCCAAATCCGTCTCTCCAACGCAAAAGGCGGACTTGCTTTTCGCTCCTTTCTCAGACCATCTCTTCCCCCAGCGAAATGGTTAAGGACATAGCTTCAAGCCTTCAGGAAAAGGCAACGCAAGATCTTCTGGCTCAGTCTTCTAGAAGGCCAGCAGCTGCTTCATCTTCTGGAGCTTCGTTTGCCAAGAAATCGAAGCCCTTTCGTGCTGGACCTTCCTCAAAAGCAGCCTCCCGAGGAAGAGGCTCTTCCAGAGGAAAAACCCCTGCTCCGTCAAAGAGTAGGAAGTGATTTGGAAGTCCTTCAGACGCCGGTAGGAGCCAGGCTTTCTGATGTCGTGAGGAAAGGGTACAGGATCCCGTTCTTGAAGTCACCCCCACCCCCGCTATCCTCAACACCAAAGGATTTGTCTCCCTCTTATCGAGAGAGAAGCAGAAAGTGCTTTTCGATCTGCTGGAACAAATGATCGAGAAGCAAGCGGTGGAACAGGTCTTCGACCTGGAATCGCCAGGGTTTTACAACCGCCTGTTCCTGGTGCCGAAACATTCGGGGGGGTGGGGGTCGACCCGTCCTCGATGTCAGCAGCCTAAATCTCTTCGTGATAAAGAAGAAATTCAAGATGGAGACGACTCAATCGGTGCTGTCAGCTTTGAGACCGGGGGATTGGATGGTCTCACTAGACCTCCAAGACGCGTATTTTCACGTCCCCATCCATCCCCAATCAAGGAAATACCTGCGATTTGTCCTGAAGGGGAAGGTATTCCAACTTCAGGGCACTTTGCTTCGGTCTGACCACAGCGCCGATGGTTTTCACCATTCTAATGAAGAACGTGGCAAGGCTGCTTCATTTGGAGGATATACGGATCTCTCTCTACCTAGACGACTGGCTTATTCGAGCTTCATCGCGGAATGGTGTCTGGAGGACCTGCACACGACCATGACGTTAGCAAAGTCCCTGGGGCTTCTGGTAAACCTCGAAAGTCGCATTTGACTCCGTCTCAATCTTTAGTCTATCTGGGGATTCAGATGGACTCAGTGGCTTTTCGGGCTTTTCCGTCCCAGGGGCGACAACTTCAATGCTTGGAGAAAGTGGCGACCTTTCTGGGGAAGGAAACATGCTCGGTGAGGGAATGGATTGAGTTTTGCTGGGGACCATTTCCTCACTGGAGAAGTTTGTTTCTCTGGGAAGGCTGCACCTCAGACCTCTTCAATTCTTCCTAGCCAACAGTTGGAAGAACAAGCAAGATCTGGAGGCGATCTTGTGTTTAACGAGAGAGGTTGAAGGATCACCTAAGTTGGTGGGTCAGATCCTCGGAAGCTCGCGGAAGGGCTCTCCCTCAAACTTCGGAACCCCGACCTAGTGTTGTTTTCCGACGCGTCGTCCAAGGGTTGGGGAGCAACACTAGGAGGGAAAGAAGTGTCGGGTACCTGGAGAGGGGAACAGGTGTCCTGGCACATCATCTGAAAGAGCTGTCAGCCATTTATCTGGCTCTCAGGTTTTTCCAGGAAGAAGTATCCGGCAAAGTCATTCAGATCAATTCGGACAACACCACAGCGCTGGCATACCTAGAAATCAAGGGGGAACTCACTCGCCTCTCTGTTGCCATCGCAAAGGAACTCCTTTTATGGGCGAAAGAGCAAGAAGTCACGATCCTGACAAGGTTCGTGTCAGGAGTACAGAAATGTCGAGCGGACCTTCTCAGTCCGTCGAGGCAGCTGTTGCCGACAGAGTGGACCCTTCACCAAGAGGTTGCCAGTCGCTGTGGAACCTGTGGGGTCTGTCCACAGGTGGATGTCTTCGCAACGTCCAGGACGAGAAGACTTCAACTCTATTGCTCTCCAGTTCTGGACCCGGGAGCAGTCGCAGTAGACGCCCTACTTTGGAGTTGGTGGGTGTCTAGACATATACGCTTTTATTTTTCCCCCGCTCAAGATCCTCGGGAAGTGATGAGGAAGTTTGCGGCATTGGAAGGAGCGAGGATGACACTCATCGCCCCGGCCCCCTTCTGGCCGGCAGCCGACTGGGTTTCCACAGAGGTGATGTTCCTTCCTGGTATACTTTTCTGGAGGACTCTGCCCGCTTAAAGGAAACGATCTACTCAGACAGCCCCACTTCGAGAGGTACCACAAAAACCTCCCCGCTCTGAGTCTGATCTGCGTTCAGACTATCAAGAAGTTGGCCAGAGCGAGGGGTTTTTCAAGACCTGTGGCGAAGGCGATTGCCACCGCAAGGAGGCCCTCCTCGATCACTATGTACCAATCGAAGTGGGCTGTCTTCAGATCCTGGTGCAGGAAGAAGGGCATTTCCTCCACCACAACCTCTGTGAGCCAGATAGCTGACTTCCTTCTTCATCTGAGAGAGGAAGTGAAGTTGGCTGTTCCAACTATTAAAGGCTACAGGAGCGTGCTTTCTGTAGTCTTTAGACACAGAGGACTCGATTTGTCTAATAATAAAGACATTCATGATCTCATTAGATCGTTCGAGACTAGGAAGGTAGTCCAGCCTAAAGTACCTCGTGGAACTTGGATGTGGTACTCAAATATTTGATGTCGAGTAACTTCGAACCGCTTCATTCAGTTTCTATCAGGAATCTGACGAAGAAAACGATTTCCTAACCGCTCTGGCGACGGCGAAGAGGGTTAGCGAAATTCAGGCCATTAGCAAGCAGATTGGCTTTTCAGAAAGTAGTGCGGTGTGTTCTTTAAGTCCCATGTTCTTAGCAAAGAACGAGAATCCTTCCAACCCGTGGCCGAGGACCTTTGAAATCAAAGGGTTGTCAGATATAGTTGGAAACGAACGTGAGAGATTCCTGTGTCCTGTCAGGGCTCTAAAGTTCTATCTGCAGAGAACTAAAGCTTGCAGAGGTTCATCGGACAATTTGTGGTGTTCAGTGAGGAAACCTGATCTTCCTATGTCGAAAAACGCACTGGCGTTCTTCATCAGGAATACGATTCAAGAAGCACATAATAAGTGTAGTGACAGTGATTTAAAGCTTCTGAAGTAAAAGCTCACGAGGTGAGAGCTATTGCTACTTCGGTAGCCTTTCACAAAAAATATGGCTCTCAAAGATATTTTGAATGCCACATTTTGGAGAAGCAATTCGGTGTTCGCTTCACACTACCTGCGGGAGGTGAAAGTGACATACGAAAATTGCTTCTCCTCGACCATACATTGCTGCAGACACTGTTTTGGGGGCAGGAGGTAACACTCATCCTATCCTTTAGGGATTAGGGGGGTTTTTAATTTGTGTTTATGGTTGTGGGGTGACCGCCTGGGGCGGGTCTCCCTTCCATTAGCTTAGTTAAGTGGGATACCTTTGGTAAACTAAGCCAGGTGGTGGTATTTTTGTCTCGTTGCCCTCAGTAGTATGGTCCATGGTCTAGTCACGTCGTGGTCTCAGCCCCTTTTGTTGACAGATCATTTGGAGTGGGGCACCACTTCATAGGTCTCTACCTTGGCTGGCAACTCTAGTAGCACAAGCAGACTTACGTGGCAGGTAATCAGAAGCCAGCTATGCTAACAGTAAGGAACCAAGATATCAATTATCTGCACTATGTGTTTCCTAAATCCTCTATTCTGTCTCTCCCACCACCAAAAGGTGGGATTCAGCTATATATATATCTGACAGTAAGTTGCATGAACAAAATGATATTGTAATGATACAATTAAGTTTGTTCATACTTACCTGGCAGATATATATAATCAAGTACCCACCCACCTCCCCTCAGGAGACAGTGGAAATAAAAATTATGAATAGAAAATGGGAATGGTTCCTGATACCCGCCTCCCAGCGGCGGGAATGGGTACTAACCCCCTGACTCCCACTACGTGTGTCGTAAGTTTTAAATTCTGTCGGTGTCGGAAATTATCAGCTATATATATATCTGCCAGGTAAGTATGAACAAACTTAATTGTATCATTACAATATCATGTTTTAATTTTTCTGAAAATCCAGTTGTTCCCACTAGGATATTAACCTTTAGTCTTTTGTATGGATATCCCTTTGGTGAAAGCTGGTCCAGTAATTAAAGCTGGGTAACATTGTAATTACCTAGACTCATTTGACTACTATTGGTAAAACTTTTTCTACAAAACACACTGCTTACTACTTCAATTCTCATGTTGTTACCTTCCCTCAGTAGTCAATGTATTTCAGGTATTACCCTGCAACAGAGGAGGTACCAGCACCCACCCTCCTCATAAGCCATGACTTAGCCATGCTCTTTTATGCTCCCCCTACTGCTGGAGGTACAGGGAAGCAAGATATGTCTGGGATTCTTAGTAGTCTTTGCTATTGCCCCTCTCTGTAGCCAGTCTGGTGCTTGTTCACTTAAAGACGCATTTAGTAAGTGAATTGTTTTCTTTTAGCAGGCAAGATTTAGGTGATATGATAGGTATTAAGTGATCTCTCACATATTTTTCTATTCTCTTGGCTACTCTATTAAGCCTCTTACACATATTTATTTGTTGTTGTGGTTTCTTTTTCTCTGAGGAACTAGTGTTGAATTGAAGATAGGAAGCAAGAACAGTGGTGTCACTTCAACAATCTTGGGCAATAAATCATGCAATTGCTACTTGACGTAAATTTGTTTTCTAATTGTCTTTCTGGGTCGACCTGTGTTCGCCGGTGAAAAGGTCCTTCTTGCTACTTTTCTGATATAAATAGTTTCCAAATATACCAGAGAAAGTTTTAGCATTGGTATGCAGAGGTTACTACCCTCGCGCGAGCACCCTTAGGGCGTCGTGTATAAAGAAAGGGCGTGTGAAAGCCACTATCCACAGGTCGTCTTTCAACCTACATATGTGGGGTGTGCCGTAACAGCGGTCTCAACCGCACCGTCTTGGACCACCCCGCCACCGCCCGATGCTAGCGCCATCTGACATCCTTCTTTTTGGACTTGTGAGCGTAAAACACTTTTTGAATTGTGTGTGTTTTATCTCAGATTTGGATTTATATGCAAGATGGCTGAGGCTCCAATGGCATCTACAACCTATGTTAAGTACCCCAATTCTGTTTTCAATAAGAAAGTTAAAGAAATTTGGTTTAGACCCGCGGAGTCGGTTTTAATATCAGCGCGGGGTGACGGCCATGTGCAGCCATCCGAGAGTGCACACAAGCATGGCTGAGTTTTGATCTAGCTATCTAGGTACTGATTATTGCTGTGTCACTCCTCACATATATTCAATAAAAATTTTGCTAGGATCGGAATGCTGTTAGATCGCCGTTTAAGAAACTTAACCTTAAGAGATTCTAGGTTCAAGATAACGAGATCGCATCTCGTATGTGGCGATGTAAACAAAGCCGAGTCTCGCAATTAGATCTAGTTAGAATAGTCACTTTACAAAGCGAGACAGAGAGTTCCTACACAGCCAGTATTAGTATTGTTAGGATAAAAGTACATATCCCAACTTTTGGAGATATGAGAAGGAATAAATCCCTCTTTTTTTTCTGTCCTCATGAGGCCTAATTAGGCCTCTCTCTCTCACTCGCTTGAATTTTGTTTTAGTGACTATCCTATATCATTTATACATGTGTACTTGTAAGATGTAACTAACCTATTATCTGAGAGTAGCGTGTTAGGTTCACATGGAAATATTGGAATAAAATTCTAAATTTCTAGTGTTGAAGAGAGGCTGCAATATTCCCCCTCTTTTCAAAATGCCTTATCAAGTACTTTCATAGGCTTGTCTAATGGTACAATGTAACATAGGCTCAATCCTTATACATGCTGGTTCACGGTCACCAAACCTGGATAGGCCCTCAGTTTCAAATATGTTTTATTCAAAGGTAGTAGATTCAAGGTAGTTATTACGTTATTATAGCCAGTTCAATGTACCATATTGTATGACATAGGCTAGCCTATGCACATCTATTTCGTGGCCCCAGCCGATAGCGAAGTTTCACAGTGATCCACGGGGTAACAAGGCTACGTTACCAGTTAATGACCATCTTGTCCAGGGAAGCCAGTTGGCATCTAGATTCCCCAACTTTAATACCATTTTTGAATGGATTTAATTGGTCATAGGTATCTTTCCTTGTTGGTAACTAGCCACATCGTCTTTCAGACGATTGTCTCCCTATTGGTCAACGATACTCGTAATTGGCAAGTGGGCCATGGGTAATCGCGTCTATGGCCAGTCCTTAACGGGCCGCCATTTGCGAATCAACCCTTTCCCCCTCCCCCTCATCTCCCCTCCATCCTCCCTTATAGCCACCCTCCTCCCCGCTACTGCTCAGGGGAGACAAGGGGACAGGGCCGAAGTAGGTAATACGATAGTAATTTACTTAAACAGGAGCTCCGCTACCGGAGCTCCACCGGTGGAGAATTCCGTTGGCTTAGGGAGATCGTATTAGGGAAGTTATTTCTAATTTTTATATCTTATAAATAAGAGTTGTTGTTCATCTCTTATTCAAACTCCGGTGGTGCCTATGTTGGCTGGGAGACACCTCCCCTCGACGGGCTCCTCGGTTAATTGATGTGGTACTCGTTCTCGGCTCCATCCCTGATTACTCCGGTGGTCTAAACCCGATCGGAGATTCATTGTATTGAAGCTACATTTTTTGGGAACATATTTTATTTGCTACCTTGTCATTGTTTGTATCTCATATTCATTGTTTGTATCTCATATCAAATTGCTCCGGTGTCCACCGGACCTCCGGTGTACATGGGAAAAATAGAGCTTCCTTGATCTTCTCAGAATTACATGTATATATATGAGATACAGTACACTCTCTCCTAATAACTGTGGTGGCTAGCTCCGGCAAGCCTTTCCACAAGCATGTCATGCTAAGACAACTTGCATGCTCAATTAGACTTAAGTTTAGATAAGTATCTCCCCTAAGGAGAATATGTACTTATTGAAAATATTATATTACAGAAAGCCCGCTGCGCCTTCCAAGGGTGCCCAGCTTACTTCAGCGATCCGGTGGGCCATGACGTCTGCCGGTCACACGCCCATTGTGGCATTTCCTTTGTGATTGAAGAAGGCCAGACCCCTTACATGGTCTGGTTTCCAGAGTCCTGCTCCCTTTGCTTCGAGAGCGCATCAGTGGCGTGGTTGGTTTGGTGTTTGCTTCTCACCTCGGTGGTCGCGGGTTCAATTCTCGGCCATTTCATTGAGGAGTGAGAGATGTTATTTTTGGTGATAGAAGTTCACTCTCGACGTTGGTTCGGAAGTCACGTAAAGCCGTTGGTTCCGTTGCTGAATAACCACTGGTTCCATGCAACGTAAAAACACCATACAAACAAAACCTTTGCTTTGAGCTGGTCTCAGTACTTTTGAATGAAGAGGTAAGCTTTAAAGCCACATTTACAGGTGCATGGTTTCTAGATAAGTTTATATTGTCACAGACCTAGTTTAGGACCTAGCCAATAAAACTCAAAAATACCACCCCATTTCAGGCGGAGGTCTATTCCTTCACCTTGGGAAGGATATAGGTCAGTCCGACCCAAGGTTAAGCCCTTAAAGGCATCGAAGCCATCATCTAAGGCTTCAAAATCAACTCCGTCGGCAGCGACAGCGTTGTCACCGGCCTCTAGGCCCTCGACTCCATCAGATTCGTCGCTTGCTGCCAAGGTTCCTCCTCCTACCAAAGGATAGAGGAGTAAGTCCGCTAAAACAAAGGCGATGGAGCTTGATCATCAAACTGACCTGGCGGACAAGCTTTTGTCCAAAGTCAGAGACGCGGTGGACGAGAGGCTGGATCAGAGAATGTATTCTCTAACGCTGGCCTCCGCTCCGGACACTCATACCGTGTCAGAGATCGTGGCGGAGCAGCTCAGGCCAATTAAAGATATGATCGCAGGCCTGCTCCACTCCGGAACTCCAGCGGCTCCGCCGACAGTTCCAGATTCCTCAAAACTACCGCCGTTCGACAAGAACAATCCTTGGCGGTGTGCCCTCCATGCTCCTTACCTGGATGGCACTTTAACCATTGAGGGACTGGGTACTCGTCCGTTGTCGGATCTCGAGTTTCACCCAAAAGATCTCCAGTTCCCCTTCAATGGATTTGTACGGCTCACGGAGAACGCGTTGGTCAGGATGGATAAAGTTCTCAAGGAAACAGTTATTTTTCCGAAGGAACAAGCCCAAGCTGTCTGGGCTCGCACATTGACCGACTGGGGATGTGCCAATACTAAATTGACACCACACAAGGGGTCGTATACTATTTTTACGACACCCCAAGAAGTCCCTTCTCCGTTTACGGACAAGATCGCGGAGCTAACACTCCAAGCGGCATATGAAGATCTCCCTATGCCAATCCTCAAGGAAACGGATGCTACCTCCCTCCTCATACCAGCCACTAGGGAATTCTGGCATGATGCTCCGTCGACCTTTACGGTCGGGAAGTTAGACCCGGACTGTGCCTCTACTCTGTTTTCAGACAGACTTCCTAGACTGCCTGAAAACTTGCTGAAAGCGGAGTTTGAGGCAAGATCGAGGTTGGCTAGGTCCATCAACGCTGTGACATCACTGGAGTTGGTGGCCTCCATCTATAGGGAAGAAACAGATCTTCAAAAGGTACTAACAAAAAGTTTATTGCAGACTTTTCAGGGGTTTGGACCTTCACGAATTTAACTGCAGCCAGGAGATCCTGCAGGAAATATGTGTTGGCTGAGGCATCTATTAGGCATGAGCCTAATAGATTGATTAAAGCTTCATTCTGGGGAAAGAATCTTTTTCCCCAGGAGGAAGTAGATAAGGTGCTACAGGAGGCCGCTAGGGCAAAAGCCAGAGCCTCCAAGTTCGTTGGGGAACTTATTCCATCAAAGCGGAAGTTCGAACCAACGACAAAGCACCAAAAGCCAAAGAAGAAGCAGAAGCCACATATGCTCCGTACCGAAAGCTTCTCAAGGCCAGCAACGCCAACAGTCTATCCCTCTAGCCCAGGCGTCGAGACCCTCGACGTCCAAGCACCTCCACCGCAACAGTTTGTGTTAGTACCAGCTCCACAGAGCACGTAATCAACGACTGGGGCAACCTGGATGTCTTCTCCCGGCATTTTAACTGGCTTACGAAGCCACCGGAGCATTCGGGGTTTAGCTAGGCATACCAGGTGGTAGCAGAGCTAGAGGTCAGTTCCGCCAGGGGGGCGGACCTAGAGCTAGAGGTTGCAAGGGGAGGCAGAGGATATAAACCAACGCACAACCAGTGAGAAGAACCGGGTAGGAGGGAGACTATACCGATTCCGAGATCAATGGACCTTCAGCCCTTGGGCACACAGTATTGTTTCCAAAGGGCTGGGTTGGAGGTGGATAAAGGGGTCTCCACCTCCGACGGTGAACTTCTTTCAGACACCCAAACCAGATCTCAAAGAATACACCAAAGATCTCCTGCAGAAAAAGGCTATAAAGAGAGTAGAAAGCCTGAAATTCCAGGGACGTCTGTTTACTGTTCCAAAGAAGAATTCTTCCAAAATGAGAGTAGTAATTCTGGACTTGTCCAAACTGAATTCTTACATTCTTTGCAACAAGTTCCATATGCTGACTGTCTCTCAAGTGCGGACCTTACTTCCCCGTGGGGCCGTCACCACCTCTATAGAACTTACAGACGCCTATTATCTTGTTCCAATAGCAAGAAACTTCTCTCCCTACCTAGGCTTCCGCCTAGGCACAAAATCCTATGCATTCAAGGTGATGCCTTTCGGCCTCAACATTGCACCCAGGATATTTACGAAACTAAGAGAGACAGTATTGCAACAACTCAGGAACCAAGGAATAATGCTGGTAGCGTACCTAGACGATTGGCTCATTTGGGCGAGCACAGTAGAAGAATGTCGCAGAGCAATGTCTGCAAAGTCTAGGCTTTCAGTTGAATCTGAAGAAATCCTGACTGCAACCAGCAACCCAGTTCGAATGGCTGGGTATTCATTGGGACCTGCAGGATCACAAGCTATCCCTCCCAACCAAGAAGGTCAAGGAGATAGCATCAGTGACAAAACATTTCATCAGGAACATAAAGATATCACGGCGATCTTTAGAAAGAATCCTCGGCTTACTCCAGTTTGCCTCGGTAACAGACATTTTATTAAAAGCCAAACTCAAAGACATCAATCGTGTTTGGAGGAAGAGAGCAAAGATACATTTAAGAGACAAAGTCTCAACAATTCCCCCTGTACTGGTAAAGAGACTGCTTCCTTGGACGAAATCGAAGAACCTTGCCAAAGCAGTTCCTATGCAATTTCCCCCTCCACAAGTGACGATTCATACAGATGCATCACTCAGTGGTTGTGGGGGATACTCCCAACACCAAATGTTCCAAGGGACCTGGTCCCTCAGTATGAAACATTTCCATATAAATGTGTTGGAAGCGATGGCAGTACAGTATTCCTAACCTTGAAGCGATTGTCCCCTCACAAGAAAAGTCATGTGAGGATAGTCTCAGACAACGCAGCGGTAGTCCACTGCATAAACAGAGGGGGATCCAAGTCACCCAAACTGAGTCATGTTCTAGTAGCAATTTTTACCTTGGCAGCAAAAAGAAATTGGTTCCTGTCAGCAACACATCTGGCTGGAGTGAGAAATGTTATAGCGGACGCTTTATCCAGGACCAAACCGTTAGAGTCGGAATGGTCCCTAGACATGACTTCGTTTCGGTGGATATCCAGACTGGTTCCAGATCTCCAGGTGGATCTGTTTGCAACAAGCACCAATCACAAACTTCCTTGTTATATAGCCCCCAACCTGGACCCTCAGGCTTATGCCATAGACGCATTAGCACTAGACTGGAACCTCTGGCAGAAGATTTATCTGTTCCCTCCAGTGAATCTCCTGATGAGGGTACGACACAAACTACGTTCCTTCAAAGGACAAGTAGCTCTGGTAACACCCAACTGGCCCAAAACCAACTGGTTTCCGCTCCCGATAGAGCTGAAACTCCATCCCAGACGGATCCCACATCCAAAGTTGACACAAGTGGTTCAAACACAGACTGTGTCAGCTTCCTCAGGAATACTACAAACCCTAACTTTGTGGACTTCATGAAGTTTGCAGCTCATAGAGATGCAAATATTGATCCGGATAATGTCATATTCATAGAATCTGACAAGAGGGATTCAACGCTTAGGCAATACGATTCGGCTGTTAAGAAATTGGGCAGACAGGCTCTTCCAGGTTTGGGGGAGATTTATGCTAGACCTCTTTGTGACCTGGTTCAACAGGAAACTAGAGGTATTCTGTTCAGTGGTTCTGTATCCTCTGGTGTTAGCGGAGGATGTGTTCCAACATCCCTGGGACAACCTGGAGGTGTATGCCTTCCCTCTGTTTTGTTTGATCTGTCAAGTCCTGAACAGGCTGATGAGTTTGCAGTCTCAGGATGACATCAGTAGCATGACATCAGTAGCTCCTCTGTGGCCGCAGGCGGAATAGTTTCTGGATCTGCTGTCGTTGTTGTTGGAGGTGCTAAGGGGGATTCCCCCATGGCAGCATATTCTTTGTCAGCCGCACGTAGAAAGATTCCACCAGTCAGTAGAATCCCTGTCTCTTCACAGTTGGAGGCTATCAAGTACCTCCTCCAAGTGAGAGGCTTTTCTCAGAAGAACAGTAGGACATATGTTCAGCAATCTCAGGAAATCTACCTCTGCCGTTTACAAAGGTAAATGGGTGATCTGCTGTAGTTGGTGTCGTAAACGGGGTTTTTCTCCACTCAGAACCTCTATTCAGCGCATAGCAGACTTTTTGGCCTTCCTCAGGGATGAGAAAGGCTTGTATGTTTTTGCCATTCGAGGCTACAGGGTGGCCCTGAGTTTAGTGTTACGTCTTAGAGGTATTGACATCTCCTCATCCTGGGAATTCTCCTTGCTGTTTAAGGGGTTTGAGCAGTTGTGTTCTCCAAGGGAGCTCAACCCTCCAATGTGGGATGTTTCCTTGGTCCTGAGGAGTTTAACTAAAGCTCCTTATGAGCCTTTACGTCGTTCATCAGACAGGAACTTGACAATCAAAACGGTTTTCCTCCTGGCCTTGGCTTCTTTGAAGAGAGTGTGGGGAGCTTCGTGGCCTGAGCTATGATGTGAAGCACACCAGGGGTTGGGGGTCAGTGTCCTTCGAATTTATCCCGGAATTTGTGGCTAAGACCCAGAATCCCTCGGTGCAGGAAGATAGGTTTGCCTCCTTTTCCATTCCATCTCTGGATGACTTTGTGGGCAGTGATTCTCAAGAGCTCTTGTTGTGTCCTGTCAGGGCTCTACGTTGCTATCTTATCCCTTAAATGCCTAAGGGGTATAATAAAAATCGTCTCCTGTATGCCGAGGGGGTCTCGGAGTGAGCGCCGAAGCGGAAAAAATATTTTTGTCAAAAAGTCACAGCATGCTTAGTTTTCAAGATTAAGAGTTCATTTTTGGCTCCTTTTTTTGTCATTTCCTGAAGTTTAGTATGCAACCATCAGAAATAAAAAAAAAATTATCATTATCATATATAAATAATGCGATATATGATAGCGCAAAAACAAAATTTCATATATAATTGTATTCAAATCGCGCTGTGAGCAAAACAGTTAAAGCTAACAAGTTCATTTTTTTTGTTGTATTGTACACTAAATTGCGATCATATTGGTATATACACATTGTAAAACGATCAAAGAAACACAGAGAAAATATTATCACAAAATGATGCATGAATTCGTAACGTGCGGACGTAAAAAAATGTTTTTTTAAAAAATTCACCATAAATCTAAATATTTTTCTAGAGACTTCCAATTTGTTTCAAAATGAAGATAAATGATTGAATATTACTATACTGTAAGAGTTTTAGCTTACAATTGCAGTTTTCGACCATTTTGGACAAGTTAAAGTTGACCGAATGTTGAATTTTTATTTATATATTTTTTTTATATGCAAATATTTCGAAAATGAGAAAAGCTACAACCTTCAATTATTTATTGTTGTATTCTACATAAAATTGCGCACATTTTCATATATAAAACTCTATGAAATGGAGCAAATATTTCAAGAATGTGACGTACGCATTTCGGAGATTTGCGGCGGAGAATCCTCGCGCAGAGGGAAGGAAAGTTTTTTTTTTTAAATTCATCATAAATCTAAATATTGTGCTAGAGACTTCAAATTTGTTTCAAAATTAAGATAAATGACTGAATATTACTAGACTGTAAGAGTTTTAGCTTACAATTGCGTTTGTCAACCATTTCGGTAGAGTCAAAATTGACCGAATGTGGTTTTTTTTCTATTTATCGTGATTTATATGCAAATATTTCGAAAATGAGAAAAGCTACAACCTTCAATTATTTTTGGTTGTATTCTACATGAAATTGCGCACATTTTCATGTATAAAACTTTATGTAACGGCTAATGTAAAATGGTGCATACATTACGACAATCGCACGTATGATTTTCTGGGCTCAGCTCGTGTCGCTGCGCGAAATATCCTTTAATCTATTATTTCTAGGGTAAATGTACTAACACATACCAGAGAATAATAAAATGAAAAAAGGTCAGTATAACTGACTCGCTCACCCTCCAAGAGGGTGTCGGTATGAACACTAGGCGAGTGAGACCACTACCACGAGCCAAATACCAACAGAAATCTCCCACAACAAAAACCCTCCATGAGGAGAGCCAACCCACAGAGTGAGCAGCTCGTACTACTACTACTCCATCCCATGCTGCCGACTGCTGCGCCTCAGTGGGCCATCCTTTCAGTTAGCGCACACGAGTCACACGTGATATTTTTTCTCTCTGTGTTTTTTTTGTGCCCTTTCGTTGGATTTATCTATAATGGAGCGTGCAGCTATGCAGCAGCTAAGTTAAGTACTCAGTGTTTATGGTTAGTTGGTTTTTCCGGCCCTCAGTCAGTATTTGCCGTTTTTTAGGTATAAATTCGAACTCGGGGTCGGAAGCATGGCAGCATGGTTCTGCCGCGTGGTGGGTTCGTTCTCGGTCTCCCATACCTAGAACATCCCCTTATCTTTGTACGCTCTATATTGTTATCCGTTTTACTTAGGGTACTGTCTACTCAGGTTTGTCATGCATGCATGTCTTTTACCTTATGTAGGCTTCTTCTTTCCAGACCCTAGTCCCGGCTCTTAGTATCGGCCTCTGACTAGCTTTGAGTGGTAGACTTTCCTTCGGGTTAGTCGTACACTCCTGGATTTTTCTCCTACTATATTGTTTTCTTTCTTTATTTTATTATACCATGTATTTGTCTTGGTTAGGTTAGTTAGGCGTCTGGCTTAGCCTAGGTCCTGGCTCATCGAGCCTATGCTACCGCTCATCAGTTCGGTTGCTTCCCTATAGCATCTCTCTGATCAGCCGGTTTTGGCCCAGTGGGTCTCCTTGCTACCGCTTTTCAGTTCAGTTGCTTCCCGATAGCATCTCTCTGATCAGTTGGTTGGTCCTAGGCTTAGTGGTCTTGTTTTAGTTTTACCGTCTCGTGGTCACTACGCGATCACGAGGCAGCCAGACGCCTGCCCAGTCCCCTTCCCCCCTCCTCCCGCTCTTCCATAGAGTCGGGGGAGGGTGGGTCGGTCTGCCCACGCTCGCTCCACATACCCGAGCATGCTTCCCTCTCTCCCCCCCAGGCGAGGGGCCAGGGAAGCGGGACAGACCCAGACTGGACGCGACCTCTCCGGCTCATCGGTCCGGCCCGGTGGTGATGTGGTGGGGGGGTACTGGCCTTTCCCCCCACCCCATCCGTTGCTTCCTTGTCGCTCCGGTTCGCTCGAGCCTGTATGTCTCCTCGCTCTTCCCGGCCTTACTAGAACTCCTTTCCTGCGGAGTCCTGGCATCCAGCGGGAAGATGTTAGTCCACCCAGTAGAGTGGACCGGAACATACAGTGGGTCCCTGCTAACCTTACCACATTGCTGAGTTACTGCACTCCGCTACGCACTGGACTTGGTCCGGTTCATTTGAGTTTAGGTTTAAGTGTTATTAGATTAACTATAAGTTATCTTAAGTACCTTAAACCTTTACCCCCCCCCCCTTTTACATGTCTTACCGGATATCTCCGGGATATAGCCTATTCAGGCGATGCAGGGGGGGGGTTATGCCCAAATTTTTTCCGAGCTCCGGCATGCAACGGAGTTCTTCTGTCCTTTAGCCTGTAAGTGTTATTCTTTAAGATACTCATGTGTCTTCCCACTTACAGGCCACCAACTGTGAGCATCCGGGATGCGCCGCCACACTTCAGGACCCATGTGGACACGAAGTTTGCCGGTCCCATGCTCCATGCGCGACTCTGCACGGGGACATCCAGGTCTGGTACCATGAGACGTGTACCATATGTTAACGATCTGGTGATCCACTCTTTTGGAAAGGGGTTGATTATTGCCATCTCCGGTAGCTGCTCCGCTTCTGTTTTAGTGCTTAAGTTTTTCATCATTCACTTTAACTTAAGGCAATCTAGGTAAGTTATACTTTAAGTTTTAGTTTTAAGTGATTCTTAAATCTAATCTACGCCCTCTCTTCCAGGCGCCAGCAGTGAAGGATACCGCACTGGCAACCCTGCGGGCCTGGGTCGGCGGTTTTGGGAAGAACGCCGCCAAGGGTATGCCCTACATTTTGGAGAAGCGGTTGGCGCTGTTAATCTTCCCCGGAGGCAAGGCGACAGGATACGTCCGACCCAGTAGAGGCGGCCCTACTATCGCCTTCATCCAACAACAGCTGGCTGCCATCATTACTGACCAAGACCAGGATATCTCCACGGACGTCGCGACTTTAGATATTAATGTGGAACCTATGGTAGGTGTAGACGACCTGTTGGTCGAGGTAGGTAAGGTGGACACCCAAGGGTCACCCTTGGGTGTAACTGTTTCTTCTACTCCTGCAACCTCTCCATCCTTCCAAGGCTTTACAGGTGATGAATTATATACTCCTCCTGAAGCTTCGGTTAGACCTAATGGTCAAGGTCAAGCGATGAAATCCTTGACTAAGACGTCGTCGTCGTCTAAGAAGTCGACTTCGGCGTCATCCTCCTCACGTAAGTCTCCTGGGCTGGAATCCCGAGCAGGACAGGTCTAAAGCTTCTAGCTCCGGCTCTAAGTCCTCGAGGAGTAAATCCTCCAGAGAGAGATCTCGTACCCCGGCAGTGTCACCGGTTCCGCTACCCTTGGTTCCGATTCAGAGCCACCCCTCCACCTCCGCAGCAGCTCCGGCCTTGGACTCCAATTCTGGCCTGTTGCAACAGGTGGGCGACCTGGTTGGGTCCCTAAAGAGTAGCATGGAACAAATGATCTCTCGTCTGTCGGATAGGATTACTTCCCAGGACTCCATTATAGCCGGACTGAGAGAAGTCCCTCTAGCCTCTCCTTCACTTTCCAATACGAGTGGAACTCAGCTTCCTCCGTATGACTCGCTACCTCCGTTCTCGATGAACAATCATGGAGAGTAGCGTCATACGCCCCCTTCCAAGACGGTCTCCATTTCCATACCGGAATTCGGAACTCGAAGGATAGAGGACTTCGAGTTCTTCCCGGTAGACCTCCAGCCTCCGTTCATAGGCTACGCAAGGCTTACAGCTTCAGCCATGGTTCGGGATGATAGGGTACCAAAGGAGACAGTCCTCTATTCACGAGACCATGCTCAAGAGAGAATGGCTTAGAATGTTTTAGAGGACATGGATTGTTCTAATACCAGGATACAACCTTTCAAGAGTCCCTTTACCATTTTCACAATGGATGAGAGTACCCCGCTCCCGTTCCTGACAAAGATCGCGAGGTCTACCATCCCAGCGGCCCAGAAGGGGGACCCCATGCCTCAATTGAAGGAAGCAGATCCCACATCTCCGTTGCTCCCCTCAGCCGGAGAATTGTGGGAGGACTTGCCAAACACCTTCTCAGCTGGCAAACTCAAACGGACTGTGCTATGGAGCAGTTTGGTGAAAAGCTACCCAGGCTCTCAGATAGCCTTATTCAGGCTGAATTCGACGCGAAATCGCGATTAGCCAGATCAATTAACTCTATGGCTATGTCCGAGGTAGCAACCATAGCTTATGGCTCAGAACCGCTTTTTAAGCTCATGACCAAAGCCCTGACTCAAACGGTACAGTCGGATATGTTTGAGTTTGCCACTGCTAGAACGAATTGTCGAAGCATGTCCTACAAGAGGCAACCATTCGACATGAGCCGAATAGGTTACTCTCGTCTAACATCTGGGGAGAGATCTCTTCCCAGAAGCTATGGTGAAGGAAACGTCCAGTCAGAGGCTACGAGGCTTGAACCAAGAGCGTTAAGGACCGGTGGGGCCTTAGGCTAAGAGGAGACAAGACCTAACACCTAAAGGTAAGGGTCGGGGGAAACCTAGGCGCTTCCATCCTTACCAGAAGAAGCAGTCACGCTTTCCTCAGCAAGTTCCAGCGGTGCCCTTAGTGCAAACAGCCCAACCTTCCACCTCTAAGGCTCAATCACAGCCAATTTATGTGATATCCCCTCAACCTCAGCCCCTCCAAAACGGCCTCTTACGCCATCTCTCCAGCTTACAATCAAGCCTTCGAGAGTTCAAGCTTCACAGAAGTATGACCGCTCGGGTAAGGGAGGAGCAAGGTAAGCGTTCCTTTCGTGGGAGAGGATCGGGAGCCCCTTTAACAGGGGAAAGCACTTCAGAGGAGGCCGAGGCGGTTACCAGAACCAATGAAGAACTTCAGGTAGGAGGGAGGCTGTTCCACTTTCGCCACCGGTGGAACTTCAGCGAATGGGCTCAGAGCATAGTGTCAAAAGGCCTGGGTGGAGCTGGTTGACGAACCCACCTCCATCCAGACCTTTCCGTCACTTCCTTCCAAGGAATTGACAGAGTACGCAGAGGACCTCCTTCAGAAAGGAGCTATAGTAAGTCAGGAGATTAAAATTTCAAGGTCGCTTGTTCAGCGTGCCAAGAAAGGCTCACAAAAAAGAAGGGTAATCTTAGACTTGTCCCGCTTAAACTTAGCCATCCGCTGCGACAAGTTCAAGATGCTCACGATCTCACAGGTGCGGACCTTACTTCCCCGTGGGGCCGTCACCACCTCTATCGATCTTACAGACGCCTACTATCATATCCCTATTGCAAGACACTTCCGTCCATATCTGGGTTTCAAGATAGGAGACCAGACATTCTCCTTCAAGGTAGTTCCCTTCGGACTCAACGTGGCACCCAGGGTGTTCACGAAACTAGCGGAAGTGGTAGTGCAACAACTCAGATCACAAGGGATTATGGTAGTAGCGTATCTCGACGATTGGTTGATCTGGGCGCCAACAGTCGAGGATGCAACAGAGCCACACTGAAAGTGATTCAGTTCCTGGAATATCTAGGCTTCAAGATAAAACAGGACCAAGTCAAGACTCACTCCAGAGTCAGACTTTCAGTCGGCGGGCATTCAATGGAATCTATCCTCCCATACTCTGTCGATTCCATCAACCAAAAGGAAAGAAATAGCGAAGTCAGTCAAGCAATTTCTAAGTCACAAACTGGCGTCAAGGAGAGCTCAGGAGAGGATCCTGGGTTCTCTCCAGTTTGCATCAGTGACAAACGTCTTAATGAAAGCCAAACTGAAAGACCTAACCAGAATCTGGCGCTCACGAGCAAATGTCAGGTCCAGGGACAAACTATCCTCAGTCCCTCTGATTCTAAAGAATCGACTTCAGCCGTGGGCGAAAGTCAAGAATTTGTCAGTGTCAGTACCCCTTCAGTTCCCTCCACCAGGGATTACCATCCACACAGACGCGTCCTTAAGCGGTTGGGAGGGTATTCCCAGGTCCAAAAGGTTCAAGGAACTTGTCACCTCAGTTCAGTCAGTTCCATATAAACGTACTGGAGGCAATGGCAGTGTTCTTGACTCTAAAAAGGTTGCGCCCACCAAAGTACTCCCACATAAAGCTAGTTCTGGACAGCGCAGTGGTGTACATTGTATAAACAGAGGAGGCTCCAAGTCACGTCATCTAAATCATGTGATGGTAGCCATCTTCTCCTGGCAGACAAGTTCAGTTGGCATCTCTCCTCCACTCACATAGCTGGAGTGAGAAACGTCATAGCAGACGCGTTATCCCGATCAGTACCCCTAGAGTCGAATTGGTCACTGGACAACAGTTCGTTCCAATGGATCCTTCAAAAGATTCCAGGGCTACAGGTGGATCTCTTCGCATCCCAAGCGAATCACAAACTCCCCTGTTACGTAGCCCCCAACCTGGACCCTCTGGCCTATGCCACGGACGCCCTGGCTCTGGACTGGAACAATTGGAAGAAGATTTATGTCTTTCCTCCAGTGAATCTTCTCATGAAAGGTGTTAACAAACTCAGGACGTTTCAAGGGTCAAGTGGCTCTAGTAGCCCCACCCCAGATGGCCGTAAGAGCAATTGGTATCCCCTAATTCTGGAGCTGGGCCTTCGTCCTCTTCGGATCCCCAATCCCAGGCTCTCCCAGTCAGTACGAAACGAAGACTGTGTTCGCTCCCTCAGGGATTCTCAAAACCCTAACTTTATGGATTTCATGAAGTTTGCGGCAAAAAGAGATGCGAATATTGACCCTCAGAATATTCTCTTCTTGGAATCCGATAAAAGGGATTCAACTTTGAGACAGTATGATGCTGCTGTCAAAAAGTTAGCAATCTTCCTGAGAGAATCTGATATTGAATCATGACAGTTAATTCAGCTATATCCTTTTTCAGATCCTTATTTGAAAAAGGTTTAGCAGCTAGCACGATTACGACAAACAAGTCAGCCTTGAAAAAGATTTTTCAATTTGGGTTCAACATAGACTTGACGGATTCCTACTTCTCGTCTATTCCTAAGGCATGTGCTAGACTTAGACCTTCTGTAAGGCCTACGTCAGTTTCATGGTTCTTAACGATGTTCTAAAACTGGCTTCAGAAACCGATAATGACACATGCTCGTTTATAATGCTCTTAAGGAAAACCCTGTTTTTATTAAGCTTAGCTTCAGGAGCAAGAATTTCAGAACTGTCGGCTTTATCCAGAGATCCGGATCATATTCAATTCCTTCCCACAGGGGAAGTACTACTTTTCTCCGGAACGTAGCTTTTTAGCAAAGAATGAAGATCCTTTAATGAGGTGGGAACCTTGGAAGGTACTACCCCTTCCACAAGATGTATCTCTTTGCCCAGTTACAACCTTACGAGCCTTTCTGTCCAGGACCTCCTCATCCTCATCGGGTCCCCTCTTTAAGAGGGAAAAAGGTGGAACTTTATCCATTAAAGCATCAGGCAACAAATCCTGTACTTTATTAAGCAAGCCAATCCTGACTCTTTCCCGAAAGCACATGATGTCAGGGCAGTAGCCACCTCAATTAATTATTTATTTGTCCAACACATGAACTTCGATGAGTTGAAAAAGTATACCGGATGGAAATCGCCGACAGTGTTCAAACGCCATTACCTTAAGTCCTTGGAAGCTCTGAAATTTTCAGCAGTAGCAGCGGGAAACATAGTTTCCCCTGATTCTAGTTAATTTGTAGTAGAAGATTCAGTCCTCCTTTCTACCTGCTTCACCCAACAGTTCGTCTATTCCTACCGTGTTCATTTACATTCACCTGGTGTCTTAGCTGCTTTGATGATGATGTAGTGGGTGCCCCTTATTTTTTGCTAGGGACACTCACAGATGATTATGGATTTTGATCTCATGGATGTTACCCCCTTATTTTTATGCTAGGGGATACATCTCAATTATAATGGTTACGGGTTTTGTATATTAAGTCATATGCATTCCTTACATATTATCATTGTTGTTTAATTTGTTCATTTTTAATTGCTGTTTATATTTTATTTTTGATACATGCCTTTACACAGATACTATTTTTGTTACATGTAAGCCAATTTACCTCTGTACATATGTAAATTACCTTATATAAGAAACATGTTTAGAATTAAGGGTAATTTAAGCATATTTCTATTTTGTATCACTGTGTATTTGTATCTTTTTAGCAATTATACTCTTTTTTATATTTACTTTATTTTTTATTTGGGACCTATTCTGTTTTATGTTTTTTCTCTTGTTACAATCTTGTGCTATTTCTCTGGTACGATTTCGCGCAGCGACACGAGCTGAGCCCAGAAAAGGGATTTTTGACGTAAGGAAAATCTATTTCTGGGCGATTGGCTCGTGTCGCCAGCGAGGAAATCCCACCCTTCCCATCCCTTCGCCCAAGATTGTCTGCTAACTTCAGGATGGCCACTAGAGGCGCAGCAGTCGGCAGCATGGGATGGAGTAGTAGTAGTACGAGCTGCTCACTCTGTGGGTCGGCTCTCCTCATGGAGGGTTTTTGTTGTGGGAGATTTCTGTTGGTATTTGGCTCGTGGTAGTGGTCTCACTCGCCTAGTGTTCATACCGACACCCTCTTGGAGGGTGAGCGAGTCAGTTATACTGACCTTTTTCTTTATTTTATTTATTCTCGGGTATGTGTTAGTACATTTACCCTAGAAATAATAGATTAAAGGAGGATATTTCGCTGGCGACACGAGCAATCGCCCAGAAATAGATTTTTCCTTACGTCAAAATCCCTTTTTTCGGAAGAGTTACTGCATGGACGTACGGAAAATGTTTTTTTTTTTTTTTTCATAAATTGTGCTAGAGACTTCCAATTTGTTGCAAAATGAAGGTAAATGATTTAATATTACTAGAATATAAGATTTTTAGCTTACAATTGCGTTTTTCGACCATTTCGGTAGAGTCAAAGTTGACCGAAGGTTGAAATTTGGCACATTGTTATTTATATGAAAATATTTCAAAACTGATAAAAGCTACAACCATGGGTTGTTTTTAGTTGTATTGTGCATGAAATTGCGCACATTTCCATATATAAAACTTTATGTAACGGCTAATTTAAAATGGTGCAAACATTACGACAATCGCACGTATGATTTTTTTGGAAGAGTTACCGCGCGGATGTAAGTAAAAAGTTTTTTCATAAATTCACCATAAATCGAAATATTGTGCTAGAGACTTCCAATTTGTTGCAAAATGAAGGTAAATGATTGAATATTACTAAAATATAAGAGTTTTAGCTTACAATTGCGTTCTTCGACCATTTCGGTAGAGTCAAAGTTGACCAAAGGTTGAAATTTTGGCACTTATTGTTATTTATATGAAAATATTTCAAAACTGATAAAAGCTACAATCATAAGTATTTTTTTGTTGTCTTCTACATGAAAATGCGCACATTTTCATATATAATACTCCATGTAACAGCTAATTTAAAATGGTGCAAAAATTATGTCAAAGTTAGTTACGAAATAATTTCTGAGATGCGTCACTGATACTTTTTAGTGCGATAAGAAAGAAATTCGCGCTTGCGCGCCTGTGTAATGATTGTAAACAAAACAACACCTTGATCCGTGAACTCCCAACATCCCCCAAGGCGCGTGATTCAAAAGTTTTCGGCTGGTAAGCCTATAAGTATTTTTCCGCAAATTAAAAAAAAAACTTTTCTATGTCGACGTAAAATACGTCCAATCGGCACCCGACAGACAATTTATCTCAACGTAAAATATGTCCAATAGGCGTTTAAGGGTTAAGATGACACAACATTTTTGGCCAGGTTGCCGTAGGTTTTTTGTTAACACAGTGGTATGAAGAAAGAGGTGTCCAAGAATACAATCACTTTTTGGTTATGTGAAGCTATCAGACAGGCATATATGATTCTTGATGACTCCACTGCCATGTTTGTGCAGGCTAGAGCACATGACATCAGTGGTATTGGTCCCTCTCTGGCTTTCAAGAAAAATTTTACTTCATAGAGTTTTGAGCGCTGGCACTTGGTTACGTCAGTCCAGGTTCACCTCTTTTTATCGTAAGGATGTTGCTCACAGATCTATGGACACTTTTTCCTTAGGGTCTGTGGTGGCTGCCCAACAGATCGTTGTCCTTAACTGGGCACGTTTGTATCTTACCTAGGATGATTGCGTGGAAGAGAGAATGAGTGAGTTGGCTGGTCTCTTTCTTTCTCTTGTTTCTTTCCTTCTTCCTACAGATGGGTTGAGGAATAGGCACGTCATATGCTGGACTGGTCTGATACAGGTGAGTAAGGTAGTTATACTGATAGTTTGGTTGCTTTGTTTTCAAATAGTCAAACCCTCTACATATTCAGTAGCATATACTCCGCTCTCTAGCAAGGGGGAGTGAGGAGTAATAATAAACCTTGGTGTATCAGTTTGTTATTAAACAGTCAAAGTTTCTCTTTAGTTCCCTACTGCAGTGAATCTTCCCATATATCATTGTACGTAACCCAGTGGCTGAGTTGTTGGATATCAGTTTATCTAGCTTCTCATGGGCATCAGTCCCTCTCCCAGTAGATATTTCTTTTGGAGTTTGGAGTGGTGGGTAGGTCCCCCAGCTGGTTTAGGATGTCTGTACCTCTCACCAAGTATAAGTCTATCCTGTTGTTAAGACTGAAGGTTTGTTCACGTGTGAACAAATGACAAATTTTTAAAGACAATTAGTATTTTTCATAGCTACAAACCTGAGGTCTTAATGTTTTACTGCCCATCTCTAGCCACTCTTCTGTCTTCTTATGACATCCTGGGTTGGGAAAGACTAAATGCGGTAGCATGGGTGCGCGGTCTTTGACCAGTTTTCACCCGATATACACATGCATTGCCAGATCTCACAAGATTCATAGCTTTTTTCATTTCAGTTTTTAAACTGGATCCAGCTAGGTGCTAGAAAATATCCTATTGTTCAGGCCTCAGGTTTTTGTAGCTATGAAAAATACAAATTGTCTTAGAAAATTTGTCATTTGCCTTACCAAATTTCTAGTGGTTGGCGTTGCTTACTGGGATGGGCATTTGGTATGTGTAGATGAGAATAACTGGGTTATGGAGTGGAATCTGCAGGTGCTTATGAGTCTGGAATGATAAAGATAAAAATGATAGAGTATGTATCATCAACTACCGCACACAGTATTATTTACTGTATGAAATACAATTTTAAAAAAATTAAGAATTCCTTACCTGATGGAGTTGGCGAGGTGATAGGGTCAGCTACTTTGGGCTCTGAGGAGGCTACATCTGGATCTGGTATTGATAACAATTATGTAAAGATACAGCACATAGGTGGATTTACATAGTGTACATAGACATTCTATAACATGTATATAACAATTTATAAAACATTTAAAAAAATTGTTAAGGATTCCTTACCTGATAAATAGGCTCAGGGTCATCTGGGTCATCATCACTATCAAAGGGTTCTGGAATGATACATAAAGAAAAAGATTAGGTTATGCAACAGCAAACACATTAATACATAGTAATGTACAAACAATTTATGGCATGAAAAAAGATAGAAATGAAATTCCTACCTACTGGAAGCTGGATGGCTGCTACAGAGGGTTCAGGTCCAGGGGGATCTGGATTGGGCTTCTTCTTCTGCAATAAATACAAATGATAAAAATGATTCAAGTTACAATACACTTACAGTTTTATTTAAAAATTTACAATTAATACATATGTAACACATTTTATATTACAGCATGTAAACAAAATATTAAAAAAGTTCAGAATTCCTCACCAAGACTAGGAGTGGGAGGAGGTGCTGGAGACTACTTCTTGAAGAAAGTGTCAAACCTAGACTGTACACTTTTCTTCGTCTGCTTCTCCTTCAGTGTCTCTGTAAAAAGTTACCAAATTCAGGATCCATCTCAAAATCCTGTCAAACCTACCAATGTTAGGGTCTTCTCCCTGAAAAGAAACCAAAGCTCTCTCCAGATGAGTAAAACTCTCTGACAAGCCTTTGATAGTTAATGCCCTGGGTTTTGGGTCTGGTACCTCTAAGTCTTCCTCAATCATTTGCTGCTCCAGCTCAATGAGGTCCTCTGATGACAACCCTTCTCCATGGCATGTCAGCAGCTCTGTGACATCCTCATCTTCCAAATCTAGTTTCAGCCTCTTGCTTAGCCCTAGGATTTTCCTCATCTGTCTCGACATCTTCTGCCTGGTCAAATCCTTCAAAACTGTGCACAAAGTGGTTGTCTTCACCCCCTCCCAAGCACTTGCATCTGTGATGATGCAGCCCTTCCAAAACTGCTTCAAAGTCAACTCCTTGTTACCTTCGATAGCACTCAAAGCAGAGCGTATTGTCCTTCTATGGTAGTATGCCTTGAAGTTAGCGATCACTCCCTGGTCCATCAGCTGTATGAGCGACATTGTATTCAGTGGAAGGTACACCACCTTCACATAAGGATGCATATTGCTCAAATTTGAAGGATGACCAGGGGCATTGTCTAAATTGAAGAACCTTAAAAGGCAAACCTTTCGAGGTACAATACCATTCCACTGCTGGTACCAAGTGGTCATTGAACCAATCTTCGAAGACCATCAAGGTAACCCAAGCCTTCTTGTTAGACTTCCAAGTGACTGAGTTGACTCTTGAAAATGCCCTTGAAATCCCTGGGATTCTCTGCCAAATACACTAGCAAGGGTTTAAGTTTCAGGTCTCTGCTAGCATTGTCCCCAAAGAGTAAAGTCATTTGCTCCTTACCAGCTTTATGGTTTGGTGCTGACTTCTCCTCCTTGGAAAGGTACTTACGGTTGGGCATCCTCTTCCAAAATAACCGTCTCTTCTACATTAAATACCTGGTCAGCAGTATAACCACCTTCCCTAATTATTTCAGCCTAACCACTAGGAAAACTTTTTGCTGCTTCACTATCAGCACTAGCAGCCTCACCTTGCAGCTTCACATTGTGCAAATTTGCACAAGCCTTAAAACAGTTAAGTCAACCTCTGCTTGCGGAAAATTCTCCACTGGCACTGCCTTCCCCATGTTTTTTCACTACTGCTGCATGCAGCTCTCTAGCCTCTTCTTGAATCACATTTAGACTCACTGGAACACGTCGCTGATTCTGGTCTTCCAGCCAGATCAACAATAACTTCTCCATCTCAACCATGCTCTGGCTACGTTGCTTCACATTAATAACCGTTGCCTTCATTGGTGCAGCATCTTTAACATATTTAAGAATAAATTCCTTGTCCTTTACTGTGGTTACCACCATCGTCCTGCTAAGCCACAAAGCACGACCTATCTCGGTGCTGGTTTCTCCTTTTTCAGAACGTTTAATGAGATCGTACTTTACCTCCAAGGTGATCACTTTCCTCTTCTTCGATGAACTATCATCAGATAAAGTACTCTGCTGTTTTGGAGCCGTAGTAAAGGCAAGGAATATGCAAAATATGCAACAAAGTAGCGAGATTTAACCTAGTGAAACGAAGGCAACCACATGAGTGAAGTGGCATTGTTTGGTATTGTTACACACCCCAGCATCCTTAACCAAGCTAGGTCATTGTCCAGTCAGATTATCTATGCTGTTAATAGCATAAATTATATGACCCCTCCGCTCAGAAACTAGTTCAGTGTATGGTGCGTCATAAAAAGCATAGAAAAACATTGTTAACTCAGAATTTTGTGTTGTAATCTAACCAGAAACTTGGTGTTTTATTGATACTGTAAACAGGAAAGGTTTTTTATATACGTACGTAGTATGTGTTTTTGAAAGCCATCGTAAACTTGGAACGTCATAAGACACTACCCCTCTCCTCAGAAAATAGTTCCATGTATGATACTACATAAAAAGCGTCGGAAAAACAGCATAACCTCAAAATTTGTGTTGTAATCTAACCAGAGGCAACTTAGTTTTTTATGAATACTGTACTAAACTAAACTAGAGAGGATTTTTATTATAGTATGCATTTTTGAAAAACGTTGTGAACTTGGAACCATCATAAGCTGGCAGCGTCGTAAACTGGGGAAAACTGTCGTAACCCAGCCTGGATTTTTGAATGAATATATCAGAAAAACCGCCATAAACTCAAATTGTCGGAAGCCAGGTACTGCCTGTATATATGCAAAGTTAATACATATAGCTATTTATATTTTTTCATACTAAAACAGCTAGTTGTCAACTTACGACCACAATGGGTTACAACCAACCGGTCCTAAGACGTTTTGGATGTAAGTTGGCCCGTGTTAATTTACAGTCAGAATATTATACTACTAGCCTAGTCTACACTAGGGTAATCATTATCATCTTTACATACAGGGTAGCGAAGCCTACACTTTACGTACAGTATACTTTATAGTACATATATGGCATAGTAATTATTAATTTGTCAGCGTAATTCTCCTAGGTTCAATGCTCATTTCTTATGATAATTCAGTTACAAAGAGAAATTAAATAACATTAACAAGTTAGCCTCGCGTATACGATGATGATGATATCATGGTACATATATCATATACATTCGAATACATAGCCTAGCCTACATTATACTGTATACATACTACATATACTATATAATTTAGTACTTTATTAATATAAGCCAATTTTGGAGGTTCAATTAATTCTGAATATGATATATCAGTAGGAAAAAAAAAATTGGACATGAAAAACAAGGAATCAGATTCGGACCGAACATGGCATACTGAGCGATCAAGGTTTTGGTGGTTTGGAAATCAGCTGATGGTGAATACAAGTTATTTCGCCGTATTTAACTCAATTCGAAGCAAATTGCCTTGCTTCTAGTTAGCATAAAATATCTAGAGACTTTACTTATAAGAGACGGTAATTTGTCAGTATATGACATATTTTAAAGTTAAAATATAAATTTAGTATGTCTTGTAAACTAAATTATTTTTTTAACAGATTGCGTTGTGGGCATGTTTATTGTGTAAAGATATTACGTGATTCCGTTCGCTATTTTCACTCAATTTCATCCTAGTACGAGCTTTACCGTTATGTTACTTATCTTTTATTGGTGTGAAAACAACAGTAAAACGTGTTCTTTCAAGACCTGAAGTTTTGATTAAAATGATTCTCTCTCAATTTCTTATATGGTTGTGTTTGATGGCATAAGGTTACTGGAGTTATATCCTTGTTGCCAATGCACGATAATAGTCATTAGCAGCTCGAAAAGTGAGCTGCATGTGTGGAGAGGCGGGAGATGGGGAAAAAATGTTGTATGTTCAGCTGGACACCACTCTTTCTTGCTCACGTCGCTTCCCAGTCGTAGTTGTGGGTGGTCGTAAAGTTGATCAGTCGTAACTTGCATAGGTCGTAAGTCGACAACTAGCTATACTAGCACTGTTACAGTTTGTTCCGACACGGCATACAAACCTTCGGTCCTTTTACAATAGGAAGGTACTAGCGGCAGCTGGATAGGTCGTAAGCTTTCGAACAAGGGGTTCGGTTGTTAACTGCTTGTCCGACAGGCGCGCGCGCGCGACTGGGAGGTAAACAAATCACTTTTGCTTTCGGCCTCACAGCGAGTGGACGTGTGTGTTCAACGCTCTCTGCCCGCTTCTCGTCGTTTGCTTTCCCTTGGTTGTATGGTTGTGTTTGTGTTGAGTAATCATTGTAAGTACAATCATTCCCTTTCTTTTTTCATCAATTGTGAAATTAAGCTGATCAATTATGGAGTCTCCACGCCCCGCTACCCTCCGGAGATTGTGCCCGGTACCAGAAGGGCGTAAATGCGGTAAGTTCCGCTCCTTCCAGAAATTGATCCCCATATTTTGTGCGCTCGGTGTCGGGCCACGAATGTACCCGAGCCGAGCCCTGTGGAAGTTTTGTATGTCTTGGTCGGAGCGCAGTGGGGCTTGTACGAAGGTAGGAAGAAGCGAAGGCCTGCAAAGGAGTCGTCGGAAAGCTCTCCCGCGACTCCTTTGGTTACGGACACTTCGTCTTCTTTCCTGTGCCGCCCGACAATCACTCCCACGTTTGGCGCCTTTCCCTTCGGGGGGGGTTTCTAGGTCCTTCTCCTCACCCGATCTGTCGAGTGTGGAGGAGGGCGCGAAATACCCCGACGTTGAGTTGTATTCTGGGTCCTCTATCCGTTCGTCTACATCGCACGGACGGGTAGAGGATCCTGCTAATCACCCGACCTTGCTTCCTCAGGTGCTGTTGCCACGAAGGACGACCTCGGACAGGTGTGGGGTCATCGTTGGGCTGCAGGTGGTGCCGAGTGTCCAGGGGCTGCTCTACCATCTCGCTGGCTCTGTGGCGGTCACGCATGCTACGGTGACGACCACTACCACGACCCTGTCAACTCCTGGCTATGCTTCACCTCCTCACCTGGTGTACAAACCGCACGCGGTCTCTGTTACACCAACTACATCGGTGCAGGGGCCAATCGCCGTACCACGGGGGAGTGTGATGCCGCCGCCTGGGTTTGCCGTGCTGCCTCGACCGGACTTCGTGTGCCCGAAGAGCTCGCCCCTGGACCTCCCACCAGTACCTAGGATGTCTGTGCCGCTGGTCCGTCCACCTGGTCTGCCTGTACAGCCTGCCGTACCTGGCCGTACCTGCCCAGCGCGTGTACGGACGTGATGTTTGCCGACCACTTGCTTGCCGTTCCTGTATCTGTTCCTGCCGTCTCCACTGCTGTTCCTGTGATGCCTGCACCTGCTGACGTTGTTCCTGTTCGTGGCGCCGCTGCTCCCGATGCCGATCTGTTCGGACAGGTGCGTCCGGGCCCTGTTGCTTCGGCAACAGCAGCCCCGGCTCCGCCCTGGATGACAGATCTGACATCGGTCCTGAGGAAGCTGACGAAGAAGAAGAGGAAGAGAGGAAGGAAGTGTCGTCGTCGTCTTCATCGTCTTCTTCGTCGTCGTCTGCCACCTCTCCCCCTTCATCTTCTAAGGCTCCACAGCCTAAGAAGAAGAAGGTCGCCTCCTCCCCCCCTAAGAAGTCTCCTTCGGGAGCTTCTAAGGGCCCGTCTCGCTCCGGTGAGACGGGGGGGTTCTTCCGCTGGTCACCCTGCTCGGGGGAAGGACCCGTCTCTTCGCAAGGAAGAAGACTACGGGGACCAGAGGGGTGCCGGCTAACACCGGCACTTCCTCGCCTGCTGTTAGTGGTTCGACCACGGCAGCAGGATCCGTCTCGGCCTCTCGTTCGCGAGAGGTACCGAGTGTACGGTCGCCCTACCAGCGACCGTGCATCTAGGAACCAGACCTCTGAGCCAGCTCAGCGTCAGGTTCACGGCACGGAGCGGAAGACTGGTGGGGACAGCCGCTCACGCGACTCTCACCAGACCAGCTCTCGCTCTCGCAGCGACCAGCTGGCTACCCGGGCTGACGTGACGGTCCACGACCGGCCACGGGCGAGGCTGGGAAGAGGTCCCCCCGTTCGCCGGCACCAGCCACGGCTGGTACCAGCAACGTGACGCGCCGTGAGGATACGCACCGGTCTCACCGTGACAGTGGAGCTCGCTGGTCGCCTGACCGTCACTCTCACAGAGAGCGATCGGGTACGGCCACCACAGCCCCACCAGCTCTTCTGAAACGCTCGAGGACCTGGGCCAGCTGTGCTCTAGTCCGAGCCGCTTCTCCACAGCGAGACGGCTCGACCAGGCCTGCAGCTCGATCGCCACCGCGGGTTGACAATCGCCTGCAGTCCTCCAAGCCCAACTGGTTCTGCCAGCTGAGCGAGGAGGGAGCGTCAGGTCTGCCTCCCCTTACCTCACCTCCTCGGGTTACACGGGAGAGCGAGGTATTGAGGAGTGATCGTGAGGGGTGCGCCCCTCAGGATCCCACACGACGTCCTACGTACCAGGCACGGTTCTCGGACCGGCCAGGTCGTATGCACAAGTGGTTGGAGGAGGACGAGAGGGGTCTGTCGCTGTTCCCCCCTCGAGGGGGGAGGATCTCGCGAGCTGCTCCTGTTCGAGGGACTGGATGGTCCTACTCCGCAGGATGCAGTCACTCCTGAGATTCAGAGGAACTTTGCCGAGGTAATTGCGCTGATTCGTCAGCACAACGACCTTGGGGAAGGATCGCCGCTCCCACCATCCGAGCCCACGTCCCGGCTCGAGTCGTTCTGGGGTGCCCGAAGAGGGAACCCAGACCGACGGTGGGTTTGCCGCGGGCTGAGCTTGCCGAACTCCAGTGCTTGGACCAGGTAGAATCTCTTGTCTCCGGCAAGAAGGTTCTCTCAAGTCTGGCAGGTCGAGCAAGCTGCTTCCACCTCCTCTGCTGCGACAGCGGCGTTTTAACGTGCCATCTGAGGACCCGATGCCGCCCAAACAGGTGAACCCGGAGTTTAGGCCAGGCTAACGCCGGGTGTGTCTCTGCAGCAGCTCCTGTCCGAGAACCTATGGTTCTCGCAGCAAGAGCACTCAGCCTGGAATCCACTGCCATGGCAGCTTTCAGGCGGTCTCCTGGATAGAATCTGTGGTCCCTCACAGTATCTAAGGTCGCAGCCAACTCCGGGGGAATTTCTCCCGAAGATGACTCGGCCAATTTAGGAGACTTTGCCAGTCTGGGGGAAGAGCCATCTCCTTCCTTGCCCACCAGACGGTAAACCTGTGGGCCAACCTGGTTCTCCGATGTAGGGACGCTGTCCTTACTCGAGTTTCCAGGGCGGCTGGGCGTGGAAGCGGCATTTGGGACTCCGCAACGGACCTTTACGGAGTTCCACGTTCTCTCTTCCCAGGAGAGATGGTGGACGCTGCGGTGGACAGACGGCGCACTGACGACAGTGACCGTCTGGTACACCAGGCAGTTTCGAAGACTTCTGAGCAGCCGCGAACTGCGGCCAAGCCAAAGAGCTCGGCTAGCGCTTCCACGGTGACTAAGACGGTAGTCGCGTTGAAGCCCCGTGGAAAGACTCTGTCTTCTTTGACTTCTGCAAAGGGGAGCCGTAACCAGCCCTCCTCCCAGCCCTCCTTCTCCCGAGGAGGCTCTGGGAAGAAGTCGAAGAAAGGGGGGGGGGAACCGCTAGGGACGGCGTTTACCCCCTTCATTTGCTGCCGGAAGTGGGGGGGGTGCCTGGGGGCCAGCCATTGGGTCAACTTGGCAACGCTACGCGCCGAAGACCTGGATTGAGATGTCCTTCGGGAGGGGGGGCTATCATCTATTACCCTTCGAATCTCGGCCCACCCTCACCTCCAACCCGGGTCCAACAGCAGTCGTACGTTCCTGGGTCATCGAAGGACGTAGCATTGAGACAGGAGATCAAGACCATGCTGAGGGCAAGAGAGCTGTAGAAAATCGTTTCACGGATCAGTCACCGGGCTTTTACAGTCGACTCTTCCTGGTGGAAAAGTCTACGGGAGGCTGGCGCCCGGTGATAGATCTCTCTCCCCTGAATCGGTTTGTTCGCCAGACCCGGTTCACGATGGAGACGGGCACGTTCCGTGCTCGACACATCAGGGAGAACGATTTCATGCTTTCAGTGGGCTTGAAGGATGCGTATATCCAAATACCCATCATCAGTCCTCCAGAAAGTACCTCCGCTTCATCTCGACGGGACGGTGTACCAATTCAGGGCACTTTGTTTCGGTCTCTCAACCGCCCCCACAGGTGTTCACGCGAGTGTTCACTCTGGTGTCTGCTTGGGCCCATTCCGCACGGGATACGTCTGATGAGGTATCTCGACGATTGGCTAGTCCTGGCGAGCTCCCGCTCGCAGGTTGCTACAGGACAGGGATCGACTACTCGAGTTCTGTCGCGATCTGGGGATCGTTGTGAACTTCGAGAAGTCCGATCTCGAGCCCAAGCAGAGGATGAAGTACCTGGGTTAATGCTGGCTCGGGGGAAGAACCGGTTGGTAATCCAGGGTGCGAGTCTTCCCCGCAGAACTCGCGGATCAGCAGATTCAGGGAGCCAGCCAACCAGTTCCTGTCTCGGCAGGAACAGGTAGCTCAGCGATGGCAAGTCGTGATCGGACACCTGTCGTCACTCGAGAAGTTAGTCCCTCACGGGCGTCTTCACCTGCGGTCTCTCCAGTGGAGACTAAAGGAGAGTTGGTCACAGGCGACGGATCCCCCAAGCTTTCCAGTGTCACTGACACCGGAGGTGAGGCAGGACCTAGCCTGGTGGCTGGACGACAGGAAACCTCTTAAGAGGAGTGCCTCTGCGCACTCCCCCCCCGGACATGCAGCTGTTCTCAGACGCATCGACCTAGGGATGGGGCGCACACCTGGAGGAGTTGCTGACTTCAGGAGTGTGGGACGAGAACGACAAGCACCTTCACATCAATGTACTGGAACTCAAGGCAGCGTTTCTCGCTCTCCAAGAGTTCCAGGACCGCTTGATGGGACACTCAGTGGTGTTGATTGTGCGACACACCACGGTAATGGCCTACGTCAACAAACAGGGGGGCCTAGTGTCTCTCCCGTTGTACCAGTTGACTCGGCAGGTGCACGAGTGGGCCGAGGCACACTCAATAGAGCTGTCGGCCACATTACATTCCAGGGAAAGAGGAATGTAGTTAGCAGACGGACGCTCAGCCGTCGGGATCAGGTTGATAGGGACCGAGTGGTTCTCTACACCAGGACGGTGGCGGAAAGGCTCTTCGACCTGTGGGGGCGACCAGTCGTGGATCTGTTCACCCACCCGCAACAACAGGGAAAGCTTCAGGTTTTCTTCTCAGCATGCCGACCCACCCTGGGCAGCTTGCAGAAGGACGCTCTTCAACACCCGTGGGACAACCTCTTCGCCTATGCCTTTCCCCGTTCAGCCCTGATTCGCAAGGTGATCAGTCGAGCACGTGGTCACCCCGAATCTCAGGATGATCCTGGTGGCTCCCAAATGGCCACAGGCCATTTGGTATCCGGACCTGCTGGCTCTTCTCGCAGGAGAACCGAGAGAGATTTCCCCCTTGGCACAACCCTTCTCGCCCAGCCACAACGTCGAGCGGTACCACCAAGCAGTCCAGGTCCCTACGACTTCACGGCTGGCTGTTATCCACCATCTCTTGCGAACGAGAGGCTTTTCTCGTAGCGCAGCAACAGAGATGGCTGGAAACGTCCGTCAGTCCTCTGCAGCTGTGTACCAGGGGAAGTGGGCCGTCTTCTGTGGTTGGTGTCGTAGACGGGGGTCTATCTCTCTCAGAGCCACTCTTCAGCAGGTAGCGGATTTCCTCGTGTTTCTTCGCCGAGAGAAGCTCCTCTCAGTCCCCACAGTCAAAGGATACAGAGCCGCCCTGGCTCTCGTCCTGAAACTGAGGGGATTGGACATTCTCGAACTCGTTCGAGATCTCCTTGCTTATGAGGAGCTTTCGAAAGGTCTTGCCCACCCAGGGAACTCAGGCCCCCTGCGTGGGATGTGACTCTCGTCCTTAGGAGTTTGACTCGAACACCTTTGAGCCACTCCGAGAGTCGTCAGACAGGGATCTGACCCTCAAGACCCTCTTCTTGCTGGGCCCTGGCATCGGTGAAGAGAGTTGGGGAACTTCATGGTCTTTCCTATGATGTACGACACTCCAGGGGATGGGGATCTGTGACGCTCGATTTCTGTCCCGAACTTCGTTGCGAAGACTCAGAAAACGTCGGTCCCTGACGACAGGTTCGAGTCTTTCACGATTCCCTCCCTAATGGACTTCACCGATAATGATGCGGATGAGATGCTGCTTTGTCCTGTGAGGGCGCTACGGCGCTATCTGAAGAAAACTCGGACACCTCAGGCCCTGAGTGTCGACGCCTCTTCGTTAGCACCGGGGTAACCAAGAAAGAAGTATCCAAGAACACTCTTCATTCTGGCTGCGTGAGGTCATCAGGAGGGCGTATGAGGCTGATGGTAGTGACGACATCCGTACGTCCCGTCCGAGAGCTCACGAAGTCAGAAGTATTGGGCCCTCGTTGGCGTTTGCGTAAGAACTTCTCCGTGGCGCAGGTTCCTGAAGGCAGGTGTCTGGTCTAACCAGACTACCTTCACCTCCTTCTACCTTCGGGATATTGCCCACAGGTCCTTGGATACCTTTTCCTTGGGACCCGTGGTGGCTGCTCAACAAGTTGTGTAGCTAACCCAGACCCTCGCAGGCTGAAACAGCATCGAGTCTGGTGTGACTGTGCGGATGGAATGTGTGAGTGAGTGAGTGACTGGCTCCCTCTTCCCATCTTTCCTCTCTCCTACCTGTGGGCAGAGGGCCACAGTCGTCACTACGCTGGATGAGGACGAGATGCAGGTGAGCTATATGACAGAGCCCCATCCTATCCCTTTCACTAGGGATAGGAGCAGAATATCCACCACTTCCTCCTACAAGGTGGGGGAAGTGGATGCCTACAAGAGACAAACCCATGACTTTATCTTTGCTCCTGTACAGGAACAAGTTCTTACATTGCTGGTACGAAGAGATACGCTTGCCTCTTTCTTAGTACTCGGTCCAGAGGTCTGACCATTGATCCTGCGGTGCACACCCCGATCAATCGGACAGAGGCTTGGATCCCTCCCTCGCTCTTACGACCAGGGAGACTTCCAAGGTTGGGCGAACACCAGTCTGTTCACAAAAGACTCAGATTCCTCCCACCAAGAAGTGAGTCTTCCTATTGTAAAAGGACTGAAGGTTTGTATGCCATGTCGGAACAAATGACATTTTGTCCAAAATTGCATTTTTCCTAACTATACAAACCTGAGGTCCTTTTACACATAGTCCCACCTCATGCCACCCCTCACTCTGCAGTTTTTGCTTGGGCCAAAAGCAAAAGTGATTTGTTTACCTCCCAGTCGCGCGCGCGCGCCTGTCGGACAAGCAGTTAACTACCGAATCCCTTGTTCGAAAGCTTACGACCTATCCAGCTGCCGCTAGTACCTTCCTATTGTAAAAGGACCTCAGGTTTGTATAGTTAGGAAAAATGCAATTTTGGACAAATTGTCATATTTCATAGAGTATGCATTTTATTAATACTATGGGTTTTTTCATACTAAAACCCTTCAAGTCACCAAAAAGGTTTTTAGCCTTTTTCTGAATCAGTATGAGGGTAATCGGTACAGAACCTTGTCACAGGTGTTCCATCCCGATGCCCAGAAATTTTTCTATTACTTCTACCACCCTCCCTTCTTTTCTTATAGTGGTTGACTCCATTGGCACAGCGCTTTTCATGTGCTCCCTAGTTTTATACCTTTGTTCTTCAAAATTGTGCTAATGATCGAGCGATTCATTTTATAAATGCCATGCTACATTGTAAACCATTTTTTCATCACTTCTTCTAAATTCTTTTATTATTATCTCAACCTTGGTTTTCCATTAAGATGGCTTGCCACGTTTTGTAAACTACCATTTTCATCCAGTGGCCTTGGCTTGCTTGCATTGGCCATGCTATGTTTAATGGATGCGGCTATAGTAAATATTTCATGATAAAAAACGCAATGAATCATCAGCGGAGGGAGATGGTAATCCTTAGCAACTAGCCAATAGAATACGTACAAGGAAATTGGGAAAAATTGGGATGTAGTTAGTAGTGCCCAAGCTTTGGTGCTGTCCAGGACTGGGTAGTGGCAGAAAAGAAAGGGAAAATTATAACTAAGTCAAAGCAGGCCCTCCAACAACAAAATTTTGACATGCCGGTCACAGCCCAGAGTGTTTTGAAGCAAAAAATTGGAATTTAATGAGCACGGATGATGTATTCTTTCTGAAAGTTCTGTTGTAAACTTGAAAACGTTCGTAAGTTGAGGGAGTGTCTGTTTAAAGCATTTTTCTAGACTTATTGTTCGTCTAAATAATTATTTGTCATAAAGTAAGAATATAAAAGAAAATGCTGTAGGATGAGACTGGATCAAAGAAGTTGGAACGGTCATGTTTGAAGGGAGCAAAGGGGGTAGGAGTGCAAAAGTGAAAAGCCAATACAGTGGTTCCCCCAAATATTCGTGGGGATGTGTACCAAGACCCCTCCTGTGGAATAGTTAGAACTGCAAAATAGGCTTGGAAACCCCTGTTAAAAATGCTGAAAATAACAGACCACCTATTTTGTTAGTTAAAACTATAAAAAACCCACAAAAAATGTTTATACAGTGGTCCCCCCACCCGTATTTCCCGGGGGTATTTGCGGCGGAGCGTACCAGACCCCCCCCCCCCCCCATGGAATAGTTAGAATATCAGCGAAATGTTTGGAACCCCCTCTAAAAATAATCATTAAAACATAAAACTTAGCCTACCCTCCAACATGCAAACACCCAAAACGTATCCCTTTAAAAAGAGAACCATCCTTTCATCAAAATTGGTTCAATAATTCAATTTCTTTTTGAAATATTATTAAATACTGTTTTTTTTAAAGTAAAATCTTACATTTTATTGGTTTATACATAAATACCATTAAACGTAGTTATGTACGTACTGGCATGACCTTACGCTTGTTACGTTATGTGAAAACAATAAGTTCCAGTCCCCCCATAAGTCTTCAGTCATGCAACGTTTTCTTTCATACTGTTACTATTTGAGACATCCAGTTTTCTTTTTGTATAAGGGAATAACAAATGGTATTGTGAAATCACAAGGCTATAGAGAAAAAGAACAAAAATTTTTGTATGAACATTAAACATGTTTTTCATACAATCAACTACCATGTCAGATATATAAATAGCTAAGACCTCCGTCGTCCCAGACAGAAATTTCAAAATTTCGCGGCAAACACACTGCAGGTAGGTCAGGTGATCTTACGTACCGCCCTGGGCCCTGGGGGCAAGGATTAGGAACCATTCCCGTTTTCTATTCATATTTTCTCTGTCCGTCTTGGGAATGTAAACAACGTTTGCAGTTCCTCCTGAACTTGCATTTTTTTATTTCCACGCCATCGATCTTCTGGGCTAATCTTTTCGCACGGAAAGTACTGGATCTTTGGTCGGGCAATAAGCATAATTAATTTGTTTGAATAACTTTGGCCTCGAAAAATTTGCGCAAAGAATTGTTTACAGTGTAAACTACCGAAACTTTTCGGTAGACACTCACATAGTTTGCAAGAAGGAAAAATTTAATAATTTCAGTCTAATAAAACCGGTTGTAGTAAATGTTAGAAATTGATTGAGCTAATTTTCCTTCTTGAGGAAGTCAGAATAGAATTAGTTACGCTTCCTTTAGAAGTTTTTAATAGCTCCTTCGTACTAACGGAGCAGTTAGAGCATTTAAACAATACCAGTAGGTTGTTGTATCCCGCATCTCCTTCTTACTTCACAGAATCTTCAAATTGCAATTTGGCAAGGACAAAGGTGAATGTAGCTCAAAAAATACGAGCTCATTGAAAGGTTAAGAAGTGAGTTTTAGTGTTCACAGTGCAAGTGGCGGGTGGTTCTTTGATCGGCTCTGTTTCGCCTCCCAGGCCATAGACCCTCTTCCAAGCTCAACATACCCCATACCCAGAGGAGAAGGAAAGTTGGAAAGGCCTTACGGAGGTTATGGAGAATCCCCACCGATCAGGCGGCCCTCCCCCGGCCAGGATCTGTAGAACGGTCCCAGACTGCCAAGCTTCGCCGTTGGGAAAGGTCCGTTCCTAAAAGTAGAGGTTGCGTTCGATGGGCTCTTTGTCTCGCTCTCAGGCCTAGGACCTCTTCCTCCAAGCTCACAAGCCCAGAGGAGAAAGGGAAAAGGTCGAAAGGCCTTACGGAGGTTATATGGAGAATCCCACCTGATCGGGCGTTCCCTCAGCAGGATTTCTGTAGAAACGTCCCAGGACTGTCAGGGATAGCCATTGGAAAGGCATCCTTTAAAAAGTGCGTATATTCTTTACCGTTTCTTCCATCTTACATCCGAAAAAGACGAAGAAGAATGTACATGTTTTGGAGTTGGACGCATCTGGCGCAGTTTCTCTGAAAAACTAAGAAGGAAGAACACTGAGTGAGAGGCTGAGAGCCAGCCAGGCAAGCTAGCGCGAGCACGTTCCAACAGCCAGCAGCAAGCCGGCGTTTCCAAACAAGACTAGTGTCGAGCCCGCGTTCCAACAGGACTAGCGCCGAGCCTCGGTTCATACAGATAAAACGCGAAGCTGGCGTTCCAGCCAACTGAAGCGCAGAGCCGCGTTCCAGAAACTTTTTTTTCTTGGCGCAAGGCGCCTTCAAAGAGAAAAACGCAGCGGCTAGACTGAGGGAGCCTATAGTAGAGTGGCAATCAGAAGGATGCTTCCGGTTTGAACGTTTACTGGCAAAGAGGCTCGTTAAAAGAAAGACTAGCGGCCGCTCGGAACTATCGGGCGCACGGGACCGTTCCACACAAGTCGGAAACTGTTACAGGAGCGAGTCTCCTTTGTATAGTGCGGAAAACAATGCCAGTTTCCGGCGGCGCGGAAACTATCCAGACGGCCCAGGGCGCTAGGCGCCAAGGATCCAGGCGCCAGGGCGTCAGAATATCCCAAAATCTTCAGTTGAGAGAGAGGTCAGTCTGCGTAGAACTCCTCTCTTGAGTTTGTTCTAAACTAGAGCAACTTTTCCCTGGCCAAATGTGCAAGATGTCGCAAATAGGCGGCCGTTGCTTTTTTGTTCAGAAGGATTCTGATACAATAAGGAAGAAAGCCCCTTTTCATTATGCAGAAAGACTCCGTGTGTTAGGCAGTTCCATTTGCAATGCGGAACTCCCACTTCTCCTGCATCCATGCTCTTCCCTCGTTTGAGGAGGCAAGGCGGATGGGGGCGTTTTCTGAATAAGGAAATCTCATCGAACGTTTGGGTATTGATGGCGGATAGGAAATATCTACTTCCTTCCGTAAAAACCCCTAGTGATGAAGCAGGAATTCTGTCCTCCTTCCGCGGGAATTTGATCGAGGAAATCACGACGATTTAAAGAGTTCCAGGATTATCTTCCTTCCTTAAGGAATATTATCTATACTCTTTCATCGTTCTATTAACGAAACAAGAACGGAAGATAGTAGAATTGGTAGTAGAGGTATTCTGCTGTATGAGAATACGATACGGGCAAATTCAAAAATAAAAAACGTAAACGTAGGTTACTTCTTTGCTTGTGCAACTCAATTACCAGTTATCCCTTCTAACGGCCTTTCCTAGGAAGGGACTATGCTTAAAGGGATTGTTAAGACAAACAACCTACTTAGCTTCTAGATTTATCGAAGTCTTGTTCACTTAAATATGCTTTAATAAGAACTTCCATGAAGTTCGATAATAATTTTCTTATAAGATTTCCGTTATTAAATAAATGGAGTAGCTGGCAACTGGTGAAGGTAAGGGCCCAGACGGTGCTAACGGAGACTGCTTTCGCCTCCCCGAGAGCCTGAGAGGCTGGAGACCAACGCAGGTACCATGTTAGTGTCAGCTCATGTGAGCATAGCGGGTTCTATCTCTCTCTCCTGCGGGATGGAAATAAAACTATCCGTATCCTCCCATACTAATTCGCGGTTCTTAACCTCGGATTGACGATGGATAGTTAAGCTAAACATAAATAAAATATTGTTATTGCCTTTTGCTAAGAAGCTTTCAATAAGGAGAGATAGTACAAACCTATTTCCAAATGCTGTTTACCGTAGGTAAACATTATTAAAGGATTCCTATCGCCAGCAGAAACATTATATTATATTAATATGCTATCAAGGCTTACCGAAAGCATAGCTTATTAGGAGTACAGGCGGTTTCCCCGGGTTACGACGGTTCCGGCTTACGACGTTCCGAGGTTACGACGCTTTTTTCTTAAATATTCAATGGGAAAAAATCCGCCTGGGTTACGGACGCTTGGTTCCGAAGGCTACGACGGCTGACGCTTCGGACGCTCCAGAGTAACGACGCTTTTAAAAAACGCCAAATACTATGATAAAAATCCTTTAATAGTATATAAATAAAAAATAAGTTCTGGGTTAGATTACTAAACAAAAATTTGAGATTATGATGATTTTCCGACACTTTTTATGCTTGTATTTTTTCTATGTTTTTTGTTAGTGACGCCTCATATGGCGGAACTAGTTTTCCGAGCGAATGAATACATACTAGTTGTACATATAACAGTTCCAAAAAGCGCAAAATAATGAAAAAATCATTGCTTGTTTTCCAGTAATAAAATAACAAAAGAACGCAAGTTTTCTGGCTTAGATTTACAACGCAAATTTCCAAGTATCCAAAGAGGAGGACCTTATTCCCGTAATTGCCAGGTGAATTTAGGAAAGCGAGAGAGCGACTAGGAGATGAGGAGAAGAGAGAGAGAGAGGAGAGAGGAATGGAGAGAAGAGAGAGGCGTCTTCCGACGCTCCGAGGTTAAGGACAGAGGAAAGTTGTTTCGTTTCGTTTAAACGGTTGAGAATTATGATGATTTTCGACAATTCTTATGTTGTAGTTTTCTTATGTTTTTTAGTGAACGCCTCATATGCGGAACTAGTTTGTCCGAGCGAATGAATGAATAACTAATTAGTTTACATATAAAACAGTCCAAAACCAAAAGCGCAAATAATGAAAAAATCATTGCTTGTTTCCAGTAAATAATAACAAAACGAAGTTTCTGGTTGAGGATTACAACCGCAAATTCCAAAAGTATCCAAAGAGAGACATTTATCCAGTTAATTTGATCAGAGGGGGGGTTGAGGGGGGGGGGGGGGGGGGGGGGGAAAAAAGGGGGGGGGGGGGGGGGCAGGAGAGAAGATGAGAGAGAGAGAGAGATGAGAGCGAGAAGAGAGGAGAGAGAGAGGCGTTGTTCCGACGCCTCCGAGTTAAGGACAGAGAAGGTTGTTCGTTTCGTTCAAAACGGTTTGAGATTATGATGAGTTTTTTTCGACCTTTTTCTGTTGTATTTTTCTATTGTTTTTTGTAGTGACGCCTCATATGCGGAACTAGTTTCCGAGCGATGGAATACAATACAAGTTTACATTAAACAGTCCAAAAGCGCAAAATAAATGAAAAAATCATTGCTTGTTTCCAGTAATAATAACAAAACGAATTTTTTTTTTGGTTAGAGATTACATAACGCAAATTACAAGTATCCCAAAGAGAAGGACCATTATCCAGTAATTTGATCAGAGAGAGAGAGAGAGAGAGAGAAGAGCGGAGAGAGAGAGAGAGAGAGAGAGAGAGGAGAGAGGCGGTCGTTTTTTTTATTCCGACGCTCGAGTTAAGGACAGAGAAGGTTCGTTTCTTTCGTTAAACGGCCCTCCTGACTTCATGCCAGTTAAATGTTTTGTGATACTAATTAATAATAAGGCCTATTTAAAGATACGTTTCTACTTTAATTAGTCTATATGATACGGTAAATAGTAATCAACTGTTCTTGTAGCCCTCAATATTAATTGGACAAAATCGTGAAGTATATCCAAAGAGGAGAAACATTATCCAATTACGTAATTTGATCAGATAGAGAGAGAGAGAGAGAGAGAGAGAGAGGAGAGACGCTTTGGCAACAATGGAGCTCCGGGGTTTTTCTTAAGGGGGGGGCTTTTTTTTTTTTTTGGCCTTTTTTTTCCTCTGCTTGATGATCGTGGATATTGTAGAAGGATTTCGGGAACCAATACTCGTTTTGCCAAATCGACGCTACGAACGCCACATTTCAATTTTTCTTTTTTTTGCCTTTGCTATAATTTTCATGTTTTGCTATTCCATCGAAATCATTTTCTTGGGTTTTTTCTTATCAACCTGCTTGTCTTTAGCCTTTGAGACCCATGGTTAATAATGAAATAGACAAAACTAAACACGAAAAAATAGGCGCAAAATACAACGAAAACTAAACAACGACGGTTTAAACATGCAGCACCAACAAACAAACAGACTGCTGAAACGCCATTTTATCGGTCGCCTAATAACTAACTAAACTCATCGCAAAACTCGTATCTCAAATAATTTCGTTGTATATCAAAGCTTGTATTTCGCAAATTTTCTGTTATATCTCAAAAACATTCGGTATATTAGGGCAAATCGTTATGTCAAGTTTCCAATGTAATTTGATCAGAGAGAGAGAAGAGAGAGAGAGAGGACGCCTTTGGCAACCAATGGGTCTCGGGGGATTCGACGTAACGTTTGGATTTTGCTGAAAAAGAGATAGGACATGAGAAGTGTTCGTTTCATTAAACGGCCTCTGACTCATGGCAGGGAAATGTTTTGTTGATTATAATATTATAATCCTATTAAAAGATACATTTACTTTCTAATTAGCGTCTATATGATACGTAAATAGTAATCAAGCCTGTTACTTGTAGCCCTCAAGATTTTGCAAAATCACTCCAGGTTGTACATAAAACTTCAAGAATGTGTCATGAGGTTACAATAGTTTTTACCTTAAAGAACCAGATTCTTTTATGAAAAATAACTCCAGGTTGTACATAAAACTTCAAGAATGTGTGTCACCTAGAGGATTTACAATAGTTTTTCACCTTAAAGAACCCAGCATTCTTTTATGAAAATAACTCAGGGTGTACATAAAACTACAAGGAAACAAAACATGTAGTGTAACAAAGGATTACAAGTAAGGTTTTTATAACTTTTTATTAGTTTAAGACATATTTCCAAGTGTCGTTCCGGCTACGACGATTTTCTGGCTTACGACGCGTCTCAAGAACGGAACCCCGTCGTAACCCGGGGGACTGCTGTACCTGCTTAGAAGAAGATGGATGAGTCGGATGGGAAACATTCTCTTTGTCCGGCAGAACTTGTTTCCCTGAATGGGACTATACTACGTATAAATAAAGTTTTTTCCTACTAAGAACGGAATTAATATGTGAAAGGTGGATGTCGGGTACCATAAAGGCACAGGTGTTCTGGCACATAACTAAAAAGAATTAGAAGGAAGCGCCAGCCTGGCGCAAGTTGCGCCAGCCTGGCACATAGCGCTAGAAGCGCCAACCTGGCGCAATGCGCCAGAAGTGCCAGCCTGGCGCAAATTGCGCCAGAGCGCCAGCCTGGCGCAGTGAGCCAAGAGCACCAATCCCAAGATTTTTCTCGTTTTAGCGAGTATTAAACCTAAAGAGGTCCAGTAGCCTCTCGGACACCAGGCTCTGGTAACGGCAAGATTCGTTCCTGATTTCGTTACCCATTTAATCACTTAGGCCAATTCCACGACTCTCTCATATCGCAAAGAGCATCGAGAATCTCTTTTTTCGCTCCTGTTCGTGTTTAACAAAGAGAACCTTCTCGATCGACGATAATAACTGTTAACATGTCTAACATTTATTGGAAAGAGTTGTGAGAACCTGCGGAAAGTCTTCTTCATAGATCTCTTAGCAAGGTAGAAGACGAACAGGCTTCCTATAGACTGCTTCCTTTTCCTCGAACCAAGAGAGGTAGCAATATACGCCATCTTTATTTTTTTTTTTTTTATTTTTTTGAGAAAGGGGTAATAAACTTTAGTCTTTTTTCCCCTAAAAAATATAAATTATTTGCAGAATTTAAGATAAAGGGCGTTAAAGAAGAGAAGATAATACTTTATGCCTCATTTTGGCCTTAGAGAGGTTGGATTCACAGAGGTCACGTTCTTCTCACAGCATGTTTTGGAAGTCTTTTCCAAGACAGTCTGGATATTCTATCAGCATCTATTATAAATGGACCTTAAACAACCTCTCCACTCTGAGTCTGTCTGCTTGCAGACTGACCAGAAGTGGACATGAATGAGAGGATTTTTTCAAGGTAAATGACAATAGTCATGGACAAGATATAGAATTGCTGCAGATCGTGCTAGAGGGAATGAGGAAACTGTCCTCTTCCGATACCTCTGAACCACATAGCAGTTTTTCTTCCCTTTCAGAGGGAAGAATCACCTTTGTATATATCTGCTATCAAAGAACGCAGTAAAAGGCTATACTCTGTCTCTATAAAGGGATTGGAGATAGCAGAGGATTAAGATCTCGGGATCTTATACGATACCTCAATATGACAAGAGTAGGATATCATGTACTTCTAATGGGATCTTTTTTGTGGCCACAGATTCTATGTTCCGACAAGATAGAACTGCTCCTCATCAAACTTCTTTGAGAAATTTTTATGAGGGAATTCTTTGTTTCTCTTGGTTCCAAACGATCAAGAAGACAAGTGAATTTTTTGAGCATTGGAATCTTGCATCAGATTCTATGGAGATTAGGCAATGGGTTCTTGCCAGCATAGTATGTCTGGCAAAAGAACTAAAACCCCCTATTCCTGATTTCAATGTTTTCAGATAGAGGTTTCGTTGTCCAGGCAGGGTACTTACGTTTTTTCATCTACAGTAGAATGGTTAAAACGTTTGCCTACAGAGTCTTTGGAATGGCGATGAGACAGCTCGAAATGCTTCCAGAAGGTGTTCAGAGGGATACAATAAAGAGCTAGAAATCAGGAGTACTCCCAATTTCAGCTCGGAGTCTCCTTCGACTTCCAAGCTTCTTCCCTTCCTTCGGACAAGGATAGGGAAGATTCTGCAACGAGAAGCCCCTTCAACAGGTAAGAAGAGATCTCGTGAGCAAGGGAAGTACTCAAGAAGGATCCTCCTCGGAGGAAGACTCTTATCCTTCATACTGTTAGATATCCTATCGTATACTGGATGTAGCTGACTACAATCCACCCCTCCCTGCCGGAGAGGCCAAAGCTCAAAGTGGAAGAATTTCTTCCACCTTCTCCAGTCTTGTGATTTACTATTGTGGATGTTGCAGGACTTTCGGACAATGTAGCGCCAACCAGGAGCCTTATGCTAAAACAGGCGTAAAAACGCCAGAGGCAGACAGCCCCAAGAACACTGTCATTGTCTGATGAGGAGAAGACCGGGCCTACAACCTGACACAGATGCGCTAGATGCGAACATATAGGACAGATAAGAGTGTCCGATGTGGACATTGCCAGACATCCTCGAGACTCTACCAAGCTCGAAGCTCCGGCAAGTGGGGAGGAGCCAACCAGGCGCGAGGCGCCAGGCAGGAGCGAGGCGCGAGGTACCCAGCCAGCCGCAAAGCTCCAGGCAGGCACAAAGCGCCAACCTGGCGCGAGGCGCCAGCCAGGCGCGAGGAGCAGCCAGGCCGCGGGAGCCAGGCCAAGGCGCAAGCCAGGCTCTAGGCGCGAATCTCCAGCTAAGGCGCGAGGCGTCAACCAGATGCGAGGCGCCAGTCAAGCGAAAGGTACCAGACAAGCGCTAGGCTCCAACCAAGAGCGAAGCACCAGCCAGACACGAGGTTCCTGCCAGGCTTCAGGCTTCAGACGGGAGAGATCCATTTCAAGAAAGCCCCGGTCTTCTTTGAAACATGGAGATCTCCTAAGCACTTCATAAGTGACTTGATTCCTTCAAAAACAGCTGAGAATTAAAAGCGTAGGAACTGCGCGCTTTTGCAAATTTTCTTGGTTCTTTAACATAACAATATGTCATATAAGACATATTAGCTGTGTGTACGGTAGAGGCAACTCTGTGTTGATTCTCATTACACAAAGGATGTCAAGTTAACCTACGAGAGATCTTTCTCTTTTGGTTTATACGTTTCTGCGGATACATTACTGGGATAAGAGCCGACACTGATCCTTAACTTTGATTTAAAGTTATTTAACTTAGTGAAATTATTGGGGTTTTGAAAGGAGTGTGGGGATAACTCTTTTCAATTTGAGCGCGAACCCCTCGTGTTTAGGATCAGGTGATCGGGATCGGTGTTGCGCTCCTCATAAGGTGTATTGTCATAGAAGTGGTCCAGTACCCATTGACAAAGTCCTTTCAGGCTCTGCCAAGTAAGCGGTTCATACCCCATCGGCAGACCCACAAGAACTCTTAGCCATAGATCACATATCTCGCTAAAGTCTTGAGGTGATGCAGACTACCGGGCAACAGCCACGAAGTCTACCACCTATCAGATAGGAACCAAGGTTTATTTTATACTACAACATATGTTGTTACCTGTCTATTCCATGTTAGCTGTCTCTTACCCTCCACCAAAGGGTGTCCAATCAGCTATATATATATCTGACAGGTAAGTTGATTGTATGAAAATGATATTGTTATAATACAATAAAGTTTCATACATACTTACTTGGCAGATATATACGATTAATGGCCCACCCAGCCTACCCGCAGGAGACAGGTGGAAGAGAGAAAATATGAATAGAAAATGGGAATGGTTCCTAATCCTGCCACCCAGGGCAGGAAGGTAGATCACCTGACCTACCTGCAGCGTGTGCCGCGAAATTTGAATTTCTGTCGGGGACGACGGAGTCTTAGCTATGTATATATCTGCCAGGTAAGTATGTATAAAACTTTATTGTATCATAACAATATCATTTTACGCTAGTACAACATATGTAAACCGGGTACTCACCAGTGATGAATGTTGATTAAAGATGATGATGATGAATTAGCAGTGCAGTCCGATGAATGACGATGAAGATATGAGTGCACAGCTAAGCAGAGGAGTTACATATCCTCTGAGGGCGCCTCTTCACCTTCAGGAGGCGCTTCGGGAGGCAGTGACTCAGGCGATTTGGGAGGCACTTCTTCAGGCAATTCAAGAGTCACTACTTCAGGCGATTTGGGAGGCTTTGGAGGGTCTTTCCTCGTTCGTGTGATGAAACATTGTCATTGGCAACTGCCTGCCGTTGCTTTCTTTCATGGTGGTGAGAGCTTGATTATAGGGCTCCAATGCTGTGTCTAGAATATAAGAAAACTTCAAGGAGCGCTCCATGTAAGGATCCCATGTTGCGACAAACTCCTGGAGGTCGTTTACCATTTTTTTAACTTGGGACAGGCGTTCCAAAGTCAGGCCCTCCTCCTCCTCCTCCTGATCCTCTCCTGAACCTGGAGTGTCTTCTTCCTCGCGGGCGGACTTCGTCAGCTCTTCCAAGTCCTGGTCGTTAAGGGGGTCAGAGTGGGCATCAATGAGGGTGCCGACTTCTTCCTCGGTGATATCGTCAAAGCCCTCACCACCAAGAATTTTTGCCAACTGGACTGCCTTATTAATGGCTGAATGCTGGATTTCCTGGGGAGAAAAGCCTGTATAATTATGGACACAGTCTGGCCACAACTTACTCCAGCAGGCATTCAGTGTCTCCTTCTTCATGTCCTTCAACGACCGGTCAATGACAGACAGACACGTGGCAATCGTGAATTTACGCCAATAATCTTTCAGCATAAATTCACTGTCACAGTCCATTGCATCAAGGTGCTGGAGGGAGTTTCCGGTGTAGAGTGCCTTGCAAGGCACGGATGACGCCTGATCCATAGGCTGGAGGAGAGAGGTGGTGTTGGGAGGAAGGAATCCAAGCTGGGACTCCTTTGGAATAAAGATCGAGAGGGTGGCCACCAGCGTTGTCCATTATCAGCAAGACCTTGAAGTTGATGTCCAAATCGGCCAGGTATTGCCTTACTTGAGGAATGAAACTCTTGTGAAACCAGTACTCCGTCAGAACTTTGGTGATCCAGGCCTTGGGATTATGCATCCAGAAGACGGGCAGTAACGCCTTGTTCTTGTTCTTGAGTGCCCTGGGATTTGCAGCCTTGTAAATGAGGCCTGGTTTCAGCATGAAACCAGCTGCATTCCCGCACATCAGGAGGATCACCCTGTCCTTTTGTGCCTTGAATCCGGAGGCTTTAGCTTCATCCTCATAAGGTACGTCCGGGACGGCATTTTCTTCCAGAACAGGCCAGTTTCGTCCATATTGAACACCTGTTCTGGGCGATATCCTTTCTCCTGGATTATTTTCATGAAGGCCTCCGGATATTTTGCGGCTGCCTCTTTGTCTGCAGATGCAGCTTCCCCATGTAGGGAAACAGACTTTAGATGGAACCTTTTCTGGAGCCGGTGGAACCATCCTTTGCTAGCCTGAAATCTTGGGGAGCTGAGGACGGTCCCGGTTGTGGTTCTTCTTCTTCGTCTTCCTCTTCAGGAGCTGGTTCTCCAAAGCCAAGAATTCAACGTCCCTTCTTCATCGCCTTCCAGTGCCTCCACATCTTCGGCTTTGGCTTCCTCTTCTCACCACCTTGTGAAGCAGTAGGAGTTGATAGCTGCTGGTAGATCTGTCGTGCTTTTTGGCGTATGATGTTGGAGTCAAGGGGCACGTTCTTCTTCCTGCAGTCCTTTATCCAGAACGAGAGTGCAGATTCCATTTTCACGATGGTTTTGTCTCTCACTGTGGACACAGCCTTTGCGGTGCCATAGTATGTCATACTAACACTTTTTCTTATTTCATTTTCTTTTTTCTTTATATATCTAACTGTGCTCTCATTCACTTTGAAATGGTGGCCGACTGCAGCGTAACTTTTTCCCTCCTCAACATATCGAGAAGTTTCCACCTTCTTGTCAAGCTTCATTACGGTCTTCTTTCTTTTAGCTTCTTGGCCAGAAGCCTTAGAAGGAGCAGGGCGCTTTTTAGGGGCCATTTTCAGTACGATGCACACAGATATTTGCTGATACGCACAAGAGCTTAGAGTTAACATTCGCGTATACCCGTAAGTTTCTGTGCAGTGAGGCTGCTCGGGTACTAGATGCGCAATACCCACAATTCCATCTCCGCGAAATGGGCCAGGCTTCAACAACTCCAACACCAAGTGTACACCAATGAGCGACAAGGAAAATGAATGCTGCTCCTGGATTGGCTGCTGTGCAGACTACAGCCAATAGCGGTTTTCAAAATATCATTTCGTTTGGGTATGCTCTAAGAGGCGTCACGGCATCATAAGATTTGTTTATCTGCGGGAAGTTGGCTTGGGTACAGCATCTTTTAAGAAAACCCGACTTTGTTACCGACATTTTGCTGTGTTTACATGAAAGTATTACAGAACTGTAATATTTAAAAATTAATAAGCTTTTTTTCATCATAAAAATTTATTTTGTCACGAAAATATACTCATTATGTACGTATGAAAAATACATGTACATGTACGTACTGCGTGCCGCAGTCAGAAAAATACGTACCCTGCTACAAATATGTATATAATCATTGTCTTACGTACTTTAGATATGGTCTGCATAATTTTATTATCATCCTAAAATAATTTATGTACGTACGTACATACATATCATAATTAGAAATCATCTTAAAAAATTTCATAAAATGTACAGCCTGCACAATGCGTACCCAATTGACCCAATACGTACTTATGTAAGTTCAATGGCAGTGTTGCTAAACTAATGCATTTCATGCTAGATCTGGAGTTTTTAGATTTAATCTAGCACCATTGTTTTCCAATTTGCGCGGTCGCGCAATCTTAGAGATTTTTATGATTATCTAACGTGAAATTTGGCGTGTTATCGAAGGTAATGAACAAATTATTAATAATATATTAACACAGTGGTGCTTAAAAATCTGCCCTGACGCCAATTTTACAAAAACAACTGTCACGTGTGTGACACACCTTTGAATGTCTTTGAGACAAACCCTAAGGCTATAATTATAAGATTATAGGGGTTGTTTTTCATTTCCAGGTACTGCTTAAATCTCCTTCCTACATCCGCCCTGCCCTTGATCTCTCTCTTTTCTACATCTTACAGTTATCCAAGCGAGAGTTTTTTTATGGGATAACATAGGCCCTCCAATTGCTTTTTCATCTGGAAAATATTTATTTTGTATACAATTGCCTTTCGCGCTGTGAAGTTGATGTCTATCCGTGGCTGTGAGATGACCAGGAATGACATGTAAGTCAGTGTCAAAGTAACTCTACACTTCAGTCAGACCAAAACTTTGTTGCCATATCGTATTCAAGCAATACATATGTATTCTGTTATTGTTTCCTATCTATCATTTTGTGTGTGTGTGAGAGAGAGAGAGAGAGAGAGAGAGAGAGAGAGAGAGAGAGAGAGAGAGAGAGAGAGAGAGAGAGAGAGAGAGAGATGGCTGTACGTATACGATTGTTTATTTTCTCAGTTGTCAAACTCACTCTGTTATGCTTTATTTCATATTATCTTGCTCACCAACTTATACCTACGATATTTTTATTCAATTCATTACATTAAGATTTATAAGGAAATGTCTAAATAAACAGAATAAAACCATATCATTATGAAATGTCCTTGTACGAATAGTAAACACATAAAAATTCGCATCCGCGAATAGCCGGGGATGACCGCGAATAATTATGTATATGTTCCACAGAGAAACCCGCGAATGGGCGAGTCCTTCCGTGAATAATTTCTAGATAGGTTCCAAAGAAAAATCCGCGAATCCGGAGAACGCGAATACGGGGGGTCCACTGTACTTGGTTTTTTAATAGTTTTATCACAAAAAGTGCATTTTATGATGAAATTGATAAAAAAAAACCCAGGAATTTCTGGATATTTCTCATAGAAAAATATACCGTGAATATTCGAATTTTCCACAAATAATGCAGGGAAACGTTCCCGAGAGAAATTCGCGAATCCGGAGAACGCAAATACGGGGGTCCACTATATGTACGTACTAGTAATGCTGGTATGACCACAGAGAAACTGGAAAGACTTTTTAATTTTTTTTACAGTGTACGTATTTTTACATTTGAAAAGCCTCGCTAGTTTGAATCATACTGGAAAACATGGGGGAGAAGGAGTAGCTATGCATAAATGCAAACTACAAAAACTCTCACAATCTACTGTTTACTGATGCATTTAAGGTTTAAAATTAGTTTCTATTACGTATAATAGAATTTTCTTATTTGTAAGTTGTGGTTAGTACTGTGCATAACCATTGAAGTTATTTTCCTAGGCTACTGGTTTGATAACATTTTCCCTTCATTTATCACTCCCTCCCCATTAATTAACTAACAAACTAGCTGGTGATTTCATTTTCACCTCTGGAAATGGGAAAACTAAAGTTAATTTATGAAGTCTAAATTTTGTGCGCTGGTGAACTAGATCATTTGAAGTCTATGTGGTAAACTAGGTAATTTGAAGTCTAAATTGTTTTAGCAGACCAAACAAAGAGAAAGCCTTTCTTTACCAGTGAAGCAGTTAATAACTGAAACATAGTATTAGTATTTGTTTTTTATTCCAGGAACCACTTTGGTGATTATGTTGTGTTGGAAAACGTAGAAGAGGTGTGTGAGTCAGGTCATGTCCCATCACATATAAGATGTCCATCATATGCTAAAACAGGACATCCTCTAGATGGACCACGTGTACCTGAAGTGAAGGCAGAATGGCAGGTGGAAGCCATGAGAGATTCTTGCCATTTAGCCAGAAGTATTATGAATACTGTCGGAGAAACTATTCAGGTACTGTATTGCATCAATTAGTTCTGAAACTGAAATTATCTCTATGTCATGCACACAGTTAGCTTAAAGAAAAGAGTGCATTTAGGGGCCCAGGGATGCAATAAGGCCTCATATAATGAATGTTGCTACTCTGACCATAAAGTCAAAGGGACTTTTTCGAAATTTCACCTATTATTCTGGTTTGTTCATACACAAATGCAAACCCTGTCTTTACATAGGTTTCAGCTTGTGGACACAAACTGGAACAGCTGTTTAACTTTCAAACAAGGTCATTAACTACTGACAGTAGTGGGGGAAGGGGGAAGCCCTGCCCACTTGTCAGTCTGCACTTCACTTTGGTTTCCGCTGCCATTTGCGATCTTTTGTTTTTATTTTTGTTGAAATATTTTTGTGTGATTGTTGTTTGTTTTATATATATACAAATTCTTCAATCACTTTAGCACTTTTGAATGGGAATCCGCTGATTTAGGCCTTATCCAGGGAAGGACTGACTGTGTACGCATTCGGTTTCTTTCTTCGTATTTATTATCATATGTTCAGTCTACAGTAATTAACAATCTAACCCGGATTCTTTTTCAGGTGTTGTGAAGGCCGAGGGCCATGAAGGGTTATGTGCCATTCTAGGGCTCTTAGGAGAGCTGAGTCGGTAACCTGCCTAACTGGGTCAATGTTACCGTCCCTGGTGGCCCGCCTACCCAGGCTGCCGGTACTGGGCCTAGTCTCTTGCTGGTGGTACCATGGTACTGTACCTCTGCTCCCATTGCTGAGTGCATGGGTGCAACCACTTCCTGAATAAGTGCAATTACTACCTGGGGCTCTTCAGACCCCCTGTTTACCAGTATCAGTGTAGGGCTTTTGTTTTACACAATTAATGCAGGATGATGGGAAACACCCATGGGAGGGGCGGGGGGACAAGCCAGCCCAACTCAGTGCCGGTCCCAAGCCTGGGAAGAAGAAGAATGCAGGATGATGGGAACAAATTTAGAACTAAGTAAAACTCTGATTTCACATAATAAGGGACTTACCAAACAATTACATAGCTGTAAGCTTTCTTACCTGGCAGACTAAAATTCAAATTTTCCTGGTGCTGACGGCCACTGTTTATCGTTCATGTAGGTGATACAGGTCCCACCCACTTTTGGGATTCTCCAGTACTGCTGAGCTAACTACCATCAATTTGTTTTTCTGCCCGTCATGGGGTAAACACTGTGGGATTTTGTTTGCAGTCAACTATCGTTGCATTGGATTATTTAGTTCATTTGGTGATGTACAATTTCTTAGTTTTTTTTTTGCTAATGAGCTGTTTTGTTAGCTTCCAGTCATATAGGAATCAGCTTATCATGTTGGACTC